>NC_084556.2:24410000-24710000 GCF_033978685.3 Nerophis lumbriciformis
ATTGTTATGGTCAAAATAGGTTAAGCTTCAGCAGTGTGACGTTTTTCTTCCCAGTTTCCCTCGGTTGGTGGGTGAGAGGAGGTAACAACGTTCATACATGTTTGATGAAACATGATTATATGCATGAGTGTATGTATGTATATGTGCATGTGTATGTACAGTCGTGGTCAAAAGTTGACATACACTTGTAAAGAACATAATGTCATGGCTGTCTTGAGTTTCCAATAGTTTCTATAACTCTTGTTTTTTTTGTGATAGAGTGATTAGAGCACATACTTGTTGGTCACCAAAAATATTCATTAAGTTTGGTTCTTTTATCAATTCATTATGGGTCTACTGAAAATGCGACCAAATCTGCTGGGTCAAAAGTATACATACAGTAATGTTAACATTTGGTTACATGTCCCTTGGCAAGTTTCACTGCAATAAGGCGCTTTTGGTAGCCATCCACAAGCTTCTGGCAAGCTACTGCTTGAATTTTTGACCAGTCCTCTTGACAAATTTGGTGCAGTTCAGCTAAATTTGTTGGTTTTCTGACATGGACTTGTTTCTTCAGCATTGTCCATATGTTCTCAATGGGGTTTAAGTCAGTACTTTGGGAAGGCCATTCTAAAACTTAATTCTAGCCTGTTTTAACCATTCCTTTACCAATTTTGACGTGTGTTTGGGGTCATTGTCCTGTTGGAACACCCAACTGCGCCCAAGACCCAACCTCCGGGCTGATAATTTTAGGTTGTCCTGAAGAATTTGGAGGTAATCCTCTTTTTTCATTGTCCCATTTACTCTCTGTAAGAAGAGCACCAGTTCCATTGGCAGCAAAACAGGCCCAGAGCATAATACTACCACCACCATGCTCGACGGTAGGCTTGGTGTTCGTGGGATTAAAAGCCTCACCTTTTCTCCTTCAAACATATTGCTGGGTATTGTGGCCAAACAGCTAAATGTTTGTTTCATCTGACATCACATGGATAAAGAGAAGACTTTCTGGAGGAAAGTTCTATGGTTAGATTAAACAAAAATCGAGCTGTTTCGTCACAATACCCAGCAATATGTTTGGAGGAGAAAAGGTGAGGCCTTTAATCCCAGGAACACCAAACCTACCATCAAGCATGGTGGTGGTCAGTGACATGCAGTCAGGGAAGGCAGGTGAGGCAGGGCCTCACGTGCCATCATGGAAAGAAAAAAAATGTAAAAAAAAAAAAAAAAAATTCAATTGTTATATGTATCCAGTGATTATACTATAAAGTTATTTTCCATTTAACTTCACCAGTTTTAGATTATTTTTATTCAAAATCACTGAATTTTCACATTTGCCGTTCAAATAGTGAGAAGAGACTTGCGGTGAGTCAGCAGCCAGTTGAGCCTCACCATGGATTGTGTAATGACTCGGCTAACTGCTGGCCTGCTGTGCAGTGAGACCGTATTGCTATATGAATTATATTATACATTTCCCTAGTTTAGTTAGCTGAGGTATATAATGTACAGTGTATTTTGTCAACAACTGTATGTGTGTAACGTATTTCTTGTGCTGAGCAATCATAAAACGGCTGCGAAGACGCACTGGGTGAGGCTCGCAGTAATCCCGCCTCATGGTGATAGAGGGCGCTAGTGATCCCAGGGATCATTCTTGCGACTACTTAGCTGCAGAATAAGTGACAACAAGCAGCAACAGTTAGCAAGTCAAGTGCAGCGGCAGTGATCGTTTATTTTTTCCTCTCGCCTGAACTTTTAACATGGAGGATTACATATCTAAAATAAAACAGTTTTCTAAACTGGACTTTCAATCGAAGCAGGAGGTAATAATTAAAGGAAGATCTCCATCGAGACAGAGAGACTTTTAAAACTGAAGAAAGATAAGGAAGACTTCTATAAACAAGTTATCGATGCTTTTGTTCAGAAGGAGCTGCGCATGGACTTGAAGTAAAGGTAAGACCATAATAACGTTTTTTTTTATTAAATGGGCTTTTTTGTGTGCTACAGTTTGTATGTGTAAAGTTAAAGTTAAGTTAAAGAACCAATGATTGTCACACACACTAGGTGTGGTGAAATGTGTCCTCTGCATTTGACCCATCCCCTTGATCACCCCCTGGGAGGTGAGGGGAGCAGTGGGCAGCAGCGGCACTGCGCCCGGGTATCATTTTTGGTGATTTAACCCCCAATTCCAACCCTTGATGCTGAGTGCCAAGCAGGGAAAAATGCTGGTATGAGCTTTTAAACATAACCCGTTAACTGCTGCCAATCAAATGGTGAATAAGATACTCTTTAGGGTTCATATGTTTGTAAATCTGACTGTGATTAAGTCAGTGCCTCACTAGCCATGAACCTCACCGCATGTCACTGGTGGTGGTACTCTTATGCTCTGGGCCTGTTTTGCTGCCAATGGAACTGTTGCTTTACAGAGAGTAAACGAGACAATGAAAAAGGAGGATTACTTCCAAATTCTCCAGGACAACCTAAAATCATCAGCCTGGAGGTTGGGACTTGGGCGCAGTTTGGTGTTCCAACAAGACAATGACCCCAAATACACGTCAAAAGTGGTAAAGGAATGGCTAAAACAGGCTAGAATTACGGTTTTAGAATGGCCTTCCCAAAGTCCTGACTTAAATGTGTGGACAATGCTGAAGAAACAAGTCCATGTCAGAAAACCAACAAATTTAGCTGAACTGCACCAATTTTGTCAAGAGGAGTGGTCAAAAATTCAAGCAGAAGCTTGCCAGAAGCTTGTGGATGGCTACCAAAAGCGCCTTATTGCAGTAAAACTTGCCAAGGAACATGTAACCAAATATTAACATTGCTGTATGTATACTTTTGACCCAGCAGATTTGGTCACATTTTCAGTAGACCCATAATAAATTCATAAAAGAACCAAACTTCATGAATGTTTTTGGTGACCAACAAGTATGTGCTCCAATCACTCTATCACAAAAAATAAGAGTTGTTGAAATGATTGTAAACTCAAGACAGCCATGACATTATGTTCTTTACAAGTGTATGTAAACTTTTGACCACGACTGTATGTTTGCACAGTGGATCTGCATGTGGATGCATGTACCGTGGGTGTGTGTGTATGTATTTGTGTATGTATGTATGTGCGTGAGCATGTACGCAATGTTGTTGCTTGTCTGAACGGTGTGTCTGTCGCTGAAAAGGTCCAACTAGGAACAACGACCCGAGCACTGGCTCGGAGCAGAATTTATAAAATATTATCTTCCCTCACAACCTACTAATAAAAGCTTATTTTCATCAATCACTTGATGTTGTTGATCCGATGTTGATGTGCTAAAACCTTGTTCTAGTTTAAAAGCTACATACAATATTAACAGTTCTTCGTACATACACATAATGAGTGTTAATAAAGTGTTTAGATGTATTCATTAAATGAATGTATTCTTGGTTGCCAAAAAGGGATTCAAAGTATTATTTTGATAATGACAGATCTCGCCGCCACAGATATATGTGTCAATATCAAAATATTATTTTGAATCACTAAGATGTTGTTAGGAGTTGATTTGAGGTTTTTAAAGGATACTCCTGTCAAGACGTGGTCCTTGGGTTGTGTTTTCCTGGAATGCAAAGGAAAGTTGGCGCGGGCAAGGCGTGAATGTGAGTACATTTTTATTTTATCACTAACAAACTACAAAAAGGTGTACAAACAAAAGGCGCGCTCACAGGCGGAGATAAACTTGGCTAAGAAAACAAAAACTAGGACAAAGGCAAAACTATGGACGTGAAACTAATAAACACTTACTGTGACAAGAGCAAAACAAAAACTTACGTGGCATGGCATGAAGCAAACACTATGGAATAAGCAGGGCATGATGATGACAGAGGTAAACAGAGTTAGAAAGGATAATGTCACCAGGACGAACAACAGAAACAGACAGGCTTAAATAGCAGTGACATGATCAGTGAAAACAGGTGCGTGACTCAAAACGTGAAACAGGTGCGTGACATGACAGGTGAAAACAAATGGGTTGCTATGGTGACAAACAAACAAAAGTGCACAAAGAGTCCAAAAACAAAACCGAACATGACTAAAACAAAACATGATCACACAGACATGACAACTCCAACACGTAAACAGTACAGTATGTACTTCATTATCATATATGTGACTCTCTTGAATGAATACATCCAAACACTATTAATATTTATTATGTGCATGAACAAAGAGCAGTTAATAATATATGTAACTTCTAAACAAGAAAGAGGTTTTAGCACATCAACATCGGATCAATAACAGTCCTTAATTTACACCCTCAATAATACCATAGAACTGACCAACACTTCCATTTATCTGACACGGTTAAAAGCTTCAATCATTTCAAAAACATATCCTTACATAACCACAAATATAAGTGTTTGTCAATGGTGGACAGATGAAGCCCGAAAGCGGTACGCACTCCCGCAGCTAGACAGCGGGAATACACTTTGGCACATCAGTAGTAAGAAAAATAGATTTAACTTACAGTTGTGTTGATGTCCCAATCGAAGGCTCGCCTGCTATTTGGCATCATAGCAGTAAAAATGAAATGTGTCCTCTTTACTTTCTCCCAGGTGTACAGATATTACAATGTGGAACTTGTTACATCCACACATTTTGTTTTTGGCGGTGACTTCCTCATCTCGCAAGGAAAGGCATCTGATTGGCTTTCATTCATAACTAACCCTCACCCCTCTTTTAATGTACGCCGTTAAAGAGCTCTGATTGGATATATTTCAAACTTGTCCCACCTATCTACAAGGCGAAATCTGTCAACATTGTTGTCTCGTATTTATACTTTAACTAACATGTCTGTCGTATGCTGGCATGTGGTGAAGTGTGTGCGATTCCCGAGAATACAGAGGACCTCACACCTCAAATATACCTGCCTTGAGGGGGCCCTGGTGTTTAATAGGAATGATTTATCAATGCAGGCTTTCAGGGGCCACATTCGATTGATGGGGCCAGATCAGGCCCCCAGGCCTTGAGTTTGACACCTGTGCAGTACACTGACTACTTTAAATTATATCCGAGTTTCTAAAGTATTATCTCTTGAGGAGAAACAGTACATAGGTAGCTGAAATGTGGAAGGTGTGCTCACTTCTTGGAAACATATGTACTGTACTTGCACAAATAGATATTAATGCACCATAATATTAAGGCAAACTTGGCCTTGCTATGTTCGCAATGTGTTAGATATGTGATGTTGTTGAACGAGTCAAATCTTTTGAACGGCTCGTCAGAGTGAGTGGTGAGAACCGATTCCCAGTTGTGAGTTGTCATTTGAGACATTTTATCGACAAATTGCGCAGGCATGTGCAGTTGGACTAGAAAATTAATCGAGATGAAATAAATCATAGAAGCTTTTGGATTCACCTTTCTGGTTCATTGTTCTGCTTTGGGCAGCACGGTGAATTGGGGTTAGTGCATGTGCCTCACGAAGGTCCAGAGTTCAATACCGGGCTCGGGATCTTTCTGTGTGGAGTTTGCATGTTGTCCCTGTGACTGCGTGTTCCCTCCGGGTACTCCGGCTTCCTCCCACCTCCAAAGACATGCACCTGGGGATAGGTTGATGGGCAACACTAAATTGGCCGTAGTGTGTGAATGTGAGTGTGAATGTTGTCTATCTATCTGTGTTGGCCCTGTGATGAGGTGGCGACGGTGTACTCCACCTTCCGCCCGAATGCAGCTAAGATAGGCTCCAGCACCCCCTGCGACCCTGAAAGGGACAAGCGGTAGAAAATGGATTGATGGATGGATGTTCTGCTTTGGATTTCTAAAGAAGTCTAGGTCTAACCACACTAGGTAGGGTTGTACAATTTTGCAACCACATTTTTTATTTTGTACCGGGGCCGGCTTTGCGTAGGGGCAACAGGGGGGAAAGTCCCATAAAATAAATGTCTTGCCCCATCATAAAATAAAATGTGTAAAGTTGAGAAAGTACAGTTTAATATAGTCACAAAATCTATGTATGACAAGTTGACAAAATTATCCGCAATAGCGGAGAAATCCGCTGAAAAAGGGACAAGCTACAGAACTCGTATGATGTCATCTTCCCTTTTTCTGTCCATCACCTGTCAGGTCAGGCTCTGCAAGTCGGCGAGCACACAGACACCCCCCCCCCCCCCCATCAGCATTGACGAATAAAAATAAGACTAAAAGTTGTCAGAAACAAAATCCAATCATATTTAATTTTGTCTTGTAAATGGGTGGGAATAGCGTACAATATAATAGAGGGGGGAGTTAACGACGGAGGTGGGCCAATCAGATGCTTTTCCTTCAAAGATGAAGAAGTTGAATGTTTCACCAGCATCAAAAAAAAAGTGTGGATTTAACATGTTCTATCTACATCATAAAATCTGAACACCTGGGATAAACTAAGAAGACACATTTTTGTTGTTGAGGCCATTTGATGCCATCAGCAGGCGATCTAGAACGGGACATCAACACTACTGTAAGTTAAAGCTGTGTATTTGCTGCTTCAGCTGTTCTGTCGAAATAAGCTGTTTCGTCAAAAAGAACTATCAGTTGTTATTCCTGTTCAAAAGGTGATGAAAACTAATATGTAGGCTAACATTATTTGCATCAATGTGGACTTCCTCACACTGCAAGTGTCTACAGGCTTACTGGTCAGAGAACACCATCCATCCATCCATTTTCTTCCGCTAATCCGCAGCAGCAGCCTAATCAGAGAAGCCCAGACTTCCCTCTCCCCAACCACTTTGTCCAGCTCTTCCCAGGGGATCCCGAGGCGTTCCCAGGCCAGCCGGGAGACATAGTCTTCCCAACGTGTCCTGGGTCTTCCCCGTGGCCTCCTACCGGTCGGACGTGCCCGAAACACCTCCCTAGGGAGGCGTTCAGGTGGCATCCTGACCAGATGCCCGAACCACCTCATCTGGCTCCTCTCAATGTGGAGGAGCAGCGGCTTTACTTTGAGCTCCTCCCGGATGACATAACTTCTCACCCTATCTCTCAGGGAGAGCTGCGCCACCCGACGGGGGAAACTAATTTCAGCCATTTGTATCCGTGATCTTGTCCTTTCGGTCATAACCCAAAGCTCATGACCAAATGTGAGGATGGGAACGTAGATCGACCGATAAATTGAGAGCTTTGCCTTCCGGCTCAGCTCCTTCTTCACCACAACGGATTGATACAGCGTCCGCATTACTGAAGACACCGCACCGATCCGCCTGTCCATCTCACGATCCACTCTTCCCTCACTCGTGAACAAGACTCCGAGGTACTTGAACTCCTCCACATGGGGCAAGATCTCCTCCCCAACTCGGAGATGGCACTCCACCCTTTCCTGGGCGAGAACCATGGACTCAGACTTGAAGGTGCTGATTCTCATCCCAGTCGCTTCACACTTGGCTGTGAACCGATCCAGTTAGAGCTGAAGATCCTGGCCAGATGAAGCCATCAGGACCACATCATTTGCAAAAAGTAGAGACCTAATCCTGCAGCCACCAAACCGGATCCTTTTTCAGTGCCCTGACTGCGCCTAGAAATTCTGTCCATAAAAGTTATGAACAGAATCTGTGACAACGGGCAGCCTTGGCGGAGTCCAATCCTGACTGGAAACAGGTCCGACTTACTGCCGGCAATGCGGACCAAGCTCTGACACTGATCATACAGGAAGCAGATCGCCACAATCAGACAGTCCGATACCCCATATTCTCTCTAAGAGAGTATTGAGAGAATGCCTTCTTCGAGTCTCCAAAGAACATGTAGACTGATTGGGCAAACTCCCATGCACCCTCAAGGACCCTGTCGAGAGTATATAGCTGGTCTACCATTCCACGACCAGTACGAAAACCATACTGTTCCTCCTGAATCCGAGTTTCGACTATCCGGTGTAGCCTCCTCTCCAGTACAGCTGAATAGACCTTACTGGGAAGGCTGAGGAGTGTGGTCCCACGATAGTTGGAACACACCCTCCGGTTCCCCTTCTTAAAGAGAGGAACCACCCCGGTCTGCCAATCCAGAGGTACCACCCTCAATGTCCATGCGATGTTGCAGAGTCTTGTCAACCAAGACAGCCCCACAGCATCCAGAGCCTTAAGGAACTCCGGGAGGATCTCATCCACCCCCGGGGCATTGCCACCGAGGAGCTTTTTAACTACCACGGCAACCTCAGCCCCAGAAATAGAAGAGCCCACCACAGATTACCCAGACACTGCTTCCTCATGGGAAGACGTGTTGGTGGGATTGAGGAGGTCTCCGAAGTATTCCCTCCAGCGATCCACAACAGCCGCAGTCGAGGTCAGCAGAACACCATCCTCACTATACATGGTGTTGACAGTGCACTGCTTCCCCTTCCTTAGGCGGAGGAGGGTGGTCCAGAATCGCTTCGAAGCCGTCCGTAAGTCGTTTTCCATGGCTTCCCCAAACTCCTCCCATGTCCGAGTTTTTGCCTCCGCAACCGCTGAAGCCGCACACCGCTTGGCCTGTCGGTACCTGTCAGCTGCCTCTGGAGTCCCATGAGCCAAAAGGACCTCATAGGACTTTTTCTTCCGCTTGACGGCATCCCTTATTGCTGGTGTCCACCAGCGGGTTCTAGGATTACCGCCACGACAGGCACCAACCACCTTGCGGCCACAGCTCCAATCATCCGCCTGGACAATAAAGGCACGGAACAAGGTCCACTCAGACTCAATATCCAGTGCCTCCCTCGTGACATGTTCAAAGTTCTTCCGGAGGTGGGAAGTGAAACTCTCTCTGACAGGAGACTCTGCTAGACATTTCTTGCAGACCCTCACAATGCGTTTGGGCCTGCCAGGTCTGTTCGGCATCCTCCCCCACCATCGTAGCCAGCTCACCACCAGATGGTGATCGGTAGAAAGCTCCTCCCCTCTCTTCACCCGAGTGTCCAAAACATGAGACCGCAAATCCGATGACACAACTACAAAGTCGATCATGGAACTGCGGCCTAGGGTGTCCTGGTGCCAAGTGCACATATGGACACCCTTATGTTTGAACATGGTATTTGTTATGGACGATCCGTGACGAGCACAAATGTCCAATAACAAAACACCACTTGGGTTCAGATCCGGGTGGCCATTCTTCCCAATCACGCCTCTCCTAGTTTCACAGACGTTGCCAACATGAGCGTTGAAGTCCCCCAGCAGAACAAGGGATACACCCGAGGGAGCACTCTCCAGTACTCCCTCAAGGGAATCCAAAAAGAGTGGGTACTCTGAGCTGCTATTTGGTGCGTAAACACAAACAACAGTCAGGACCCGTCCCCCCCACCCGAAGGCGGAGGGAAGCTACTCTCTCGTCTACTGGGTTAAAGTCCAACGTGCAGGCTTTGAGCCGGGGGCCAACAACAATTGCCACCCCAGCCCGTCGCCTCTCACTGCGTGCAACGCCAGAGTGGAAGAGAGTCCAGTCCCCGGTTCCAGAGCCCTTGCTGTGCATTGAAGTGAGTCGTACTATATCGATAATATAACTTCTCCACCTCGCGCACCAGCTCTGGCTCCTTCACTCCCAGCAAGGTGACGTTCCACGTCCCAAGAGCTAGCTTATGTAGCCGAGGATCTAACCGCCAAGTGCCCTGACTTCGGCTGCCACCCAGCTCACATCACACCCGACCTCTATGGCCCCTCCTCCCATGAGTGGTGAGCCCTTTGGAGGGGGGACCCACGTTGCCTCGTCGGGCTGTGCCCGGCCGGGCCCCATGGGGACAGGCCCGGCAACCAAGCACTCGCCATCGTGCCCCGTCTCCGGGCCTGGCTCGAGAGGGGAGCCCCGGTGACCCGCGTTCCATCCATCCATTTTCTACCGCTTATTCCCTTTGGGGTTGCGGGGAGCGCTGGAGCCTATCTCAGCTACAATCGGGCGGAAGGCGGGGTACACCCTGGACAAGTCGCCACCTCATCGCATTCGGGCAAGGGAAATCTAGGTCCTCAATTTTTATTTTCCATCAAGGTCTTCGAGGTCTTCGAGCTGCTCTTTGTCTGATCCCTCACCTGTTTGTCCTGGGAGACCCTACAACATATTCCTAGGATCATTGGGACACGCAAACTCCTCTACCACGATAAGGTGGCAGCTCAGAAAGGAGGTCAAAGAACACATAATGACATTAATACAATTTAAAAGAACAGGGGGAACTGATGACTCCTGGTTAGTTAATTGGTACAGTATAACACAATTTGAAAAAAATATTACTATGTCGAGAGTGTAGGCAGTGCTGTTAAGTTGATTTGTCTAAATGGGTGGAGAACGCATAAACTTTGAGGCATGATGCAGCTGACCTTGCAACAGTACCGTGGAGAACAAGACGACACTGAGACAGGGACGTCGATTAGCCTTAGGCATGTTTATTAGCACAAGAATGTGACGTGTGTAATTAACAAGAATACGTGGTGTGTGACTATGTGATGCGTTTAACTGGAGAGTGTTACCGGCAAGTGTTGAAGGTGCATGTTGCGAATAATGGGAGAGAAATGCAAATATAATTATTAATCATGCGCAATGTGATTTATCAACACTCATCACCGTTTTGCGAGCACTATTTTGTGTTTTATTTAGTAACCGTGCAAACTGACAGTTCCACACACGGCTGCAGGATAGGTGCTTGTGCTGCACAGACAGACGATGGACAGAGGAGAATCCTCCGTCATACGTGTGTGTGTCAACATTTTTGGATGGTCAGAAATAATAATAAAAAATAAATATATATATATATATATATATATATATATATATATATATATATATATATATATATATATATATATATATGTATGTATGTGTATGTATACATGCACATGGGGATAGGTTGATTGGCAACACTAAATTGGCCCTAGTGTGTGAATGTGAGTGTGAATGTTGTCCGTCTATCTTTGTTGGCCCTGCAGTGAGATGATGACTTGTCCAGAGTGTACGCCTTCCACCCGAGTGCAGCTGGGATGGGCTCCAGCGTCCCCCTCGACCCCGAGAGTGACAAGCGGTAGAAAATGGATGGATGGATGTATTCCATGTATTACAAATTTAAGATAGTTCAGGCTTTTAAAAACATATATTCCATGTAGTTTAAAAAATATATATTATACACTTTAAGAGACGAGTTTTCACGTAAAAAACACAATATATTTAAAGTTTAAAAAATATATTTTCCATACATCAAAAAATAAGATCGTTTAGGCTTTTAGGTAAGGCAAGTTTATTTATAGAGCGCAATTTGTACAAGGCAATTCAAAGTGTTTTTTAAAAATATATTTTCCGTGCATTAAAAATATAAAATATTTTAGGCTTTGAAAAATATGTATTTTGTACATATTAAAATTATAAGATAGTATAGGCTTTTAATTAGTTTTAATTTTCCATGTATTAAAAAATAAGCTATTTTAGGATTTAAAACCCACATTTTCCTTGTATTACATTTTTTTAAGTTTTAGACTTTTTTTTTTCATTTTTAAACAAGTATTTTTAATGTATTAAAAATATAATATATCACAGGCTTTAAACAAATTATCCATGCAGAAAAGGGGACCCTGCACTAAAATGTGTTGGAGACGTGGCAGTGCCTCCGGTCATATGATTTGAGTCAAACACCAACCCCACCCGAGATTTGTAAATAACATCACCACTCGCCTTATTTTGCTGTTAAATGTCGTTTGATTCTGTGTCAGATCCTTCTAAACCCTTTGACAACATGTGCTTTTCAACTCCGCACAAACACTAAATGTGTAATATAGTAAACGGTGACCATTTTTAGACGTTGGCCGCTGACGTTTCCAGTCTGCAAATAGCTTCCGTTGGGCTCTAGCAGTGATTGGACTGCGCTGCACTTTCCCCGGCGCTCCAGCAAGTCCCACAGTCCTGCTCTTCAATGGAGGAACAGCCCAAAGATCGGGCTCAGGACTTCCATCGGCACCGCGGAGACGACACGAGCCCTCCTCGACAGACCGCTCGCCTAAAACATGATCAGAGCCACTTCCAGCGCCAGCATCAGGAAGCGAACGCGAAGAAAACAGGTCGGCTCATCGGGAAAAGTTAGCTAACACTTGCTAGCCTTTTTTCCCCCCAGCTAACGCTAGCATTAGCCCGAGCTAACGTCAACTAGCCCCGCTAGCTAAATGCTAACCAGCGTGATTTTGGGATTTAGTGGATTTGCTAGCGTGTAATTCAAGCTTTTGGGAGATGTTACGGTCGAATATAGGCGACGCTCCGCACCAAATTGCTTTATCAGTTAAAAACAATACGCTAATTCAAAAATACACTTAGCGGTTTGATGTGTGCTTCAACGCTTAGCTGACATTGCGTGACAGTTGTGGCTGCTTTGACATGTATTGTCGGGAATTGACCTTGTGCGCCAGTCTCCTTTATCACTTTTTTTTCTACTCCACGGAATTACTGGAGCCTTGGGCGTCGCCACAAACTATGAACGCATTGTGATAAAAGTTTGAGCCACGGCCACACAAATGCTCCTTCAACACACTTGTGTCCCGTTTAGGGGAAGCAGCCGGCTTTGCTGGAATGTTCTGGGCTGCGATTTCCTGTCGGCCATGTTAGAGCATAACTGAAGGCTAATGCTACAGTTAGCCGGTTAGATAAGTTTTTTTTATATCTTTCTACAATGACGTACGTTTCCTGTGACGTATATGTGATCAAACATGTTGTATAACGGTTTGTGCAGTTTGAACGGGGCATGGGTATGTTAAATCAAAGCCAAACTAGCTCGCTAGCTAGTTGACGTTAGCTAATGCTAGCCAGCTTTGACAGGCCTGTTGAATGTTAAACCACGCACTCATTTTGACGAATATGATTAAAGCAAAATGCCAGTTTGAAAGGTAAGCAAAACGTCACTCTGGACTATCAAAGATGTTAACACGCTTGTCTGCTCTGCTTTAGTCTGGCGAGGCTGTGACTTAACAGTGGACTTTGAATTGGAAGTCCCACGTTGACACAGCAGTTCAACGCTCACACCTTTTATGGTTATTAGCTAAGTTTAATTGTCATTTATAGCTTTACATCAGGAAACAACGGCCTTAAATAAGACAGTTTTATTGAATTATTTCTGCAAAAATGTATTCTGACCATAAATGCAGTTTGCACATCACGTCTGTATAATGTAACACACACAGCTCATCCACATGTATTTTTGGGCGACACTTC
The DNA here is from genome assembly GCF_033978685.3 of Nerophis lumbriciformis. Classification (NCBI taxonomy): domain Eukaryota; kingdom Metazoa; phylum Chordata; class Actinopteri; order Syngnathiformes; family Syngnathidae; genus Nerophis; species Nerophis lumbriciformis. The sequence goes on from NC_084556.2 coordinate 24,423,106, forward strand.
ATGTTTAAACGAGCAATAGCGTCAAGTTAATTTCTTGCCAAAACCAAGATAACAGCAATAGTGTTTGTGTACTTTACTTCAGCTGCAGTTGCCAGACAAAGTTGCTTTGCTAAAATACTCTTTGATAGCTTTTATTTTGCTCAATGCTGAAAAGCTTTGCCAGGCATAAATCAATGTTTCTTGCAGATACTTCCATACGTTTTTATTCACCTTGTTATGTAGTGTCAGGTAAAAATGACTGGGGTTAAATTCCTGCCATGACCCATTTAGAGGAGGCAGTCTCGTTCAGTGTGACGACAGTAAACTCGTAATCATGTTGTGACCTTAGGGTGCGGCATTTCTCATCCCTGCAATATAAATACCTTGTCATAAACCTCCAGACGAAGGGTAGTTTCTTAAACGACACGGCAATAACTTGTAACGTCCTTCAGCCGTTTGCAGTCATCTGTTCACGTTTGTGTTTGCTGCTGTTTTAACTGTTTCTCCCTTCCAGGCAACAAAAAAATAAGTGCCGTTGAGGAGGTGGAGAAGAATATGCCGGATTCTGCTGGTATGCCGCATCCTCCAAACAGCAACGGAAGCAGACACACAAGTCATTCAAATGTGAAGCAAAAGTCAACGCAGAAGCTGTACACATCAGTTCCAAAATCAAGCAGTAAAGGACTGGACTACAAAAAGACTACGGACCTTCAAAATTACAAGAAGGCCGTGGACTTGAATCATCACGGCGATCAGAAAGACTCTGTGTTGCTTCAAAATGGTGTCGCTCATTGCGGTGTCATTATAAATGGCTACTCGAGCAAGGACAATGATGGCAGCGGCTCGGAAGGTGGATATACAACTCCAAAGAAACGCAAGGCCAGATGTAATAACATGAAGAACACTGACGATGTGATCAGCGAAAAAGACATTACCATGCAGCGGGGTGACACTGCACAGGAGCCCACGGCTTTTAATAGTGAAGCAACTGAGAAGGGAGGGACTTCTCGACTTGATGGTTTGAAAGTCACACAGACTGCGTCAGCTCCGAGACGGTCTGCAGCCATTGAGGCCTCAGTGGGGGAACTGAGAAAGAACTCTGATGGGAAAGCAGTGGGTAAAAAGACAGAGGAACGGCACAAAGCCAAGGCTTCCTCACCTTTAAAAGAGGACTCGTGGACTTTGTTCAAGCCCCCTCCGGTGTTTCCTGTGGACAATAGCAGTGCTAAAATTGTTCCCAAGATCAGTTATGCAAGTAAAGTCAAAGAGAACCTCAACAAAGTAGCTCAAAGCGAAGCAGAAGCACTGCCTCCGCCTGTGAGACTGTCACAGGTCCCAATGTCCGCTATGAAAACCATCACATCAGCTAGCTTTACCAACGGGCCCGTTTCTGCTAGTGGAAACATCTGCCCATCAGTGGGTACCTTCTTTGCTCCTGCTGCTAGTAATATTCCTGCTATGGCAAGTGGTGAGAATGTAGCATCCCCTTTGGAAAGTAACTGCAGCTCTACAAGTAGTCCCACGTCCCAGGGAGACACATGTGAACTGAGAAAGTGTTCTCTCTTTATTTTACCTTTAAATATGCAACCCATGCTCCCTAGCGCTCGTCACCTCAACCCACCGGCTGCTCAGACAAATCAGAAAGCCTTGGGAGAAATCTTCCAGAATCAGTGGGGGCTTTCCTTTATTAACGAGCCCAACTTGGGGCCAGAAGGGGGAAGCGGGTCAGTGCCCGCCGAGGACAACACCACTGTGGTCGGACCTCAAAGGGAGTGTCGGGCTGCCGAGGCCAATGCTGGCCAGCCAGGTTTTGAGTCCGGCCCTTGCTTCCTGGAGCCTAGCACTTTGGCTCCAGACGCAGAGAAAAGAACTTTCACCTCATGCAATATGTCTGCTGCTTGTTCTCCTCCCCTTTGCGTCTCGGGTGAAAAGGAGAACACGCTGCGGCCATGTGACGGAGAAAAGACTGTTGATGCTAAGAGTTCAGGTTCTGCTGTGTGTGCCCCCAGTAAGGACAATGGTTCCAAGCCTGCACAGGGCCAGATAACCACAGTGTTGTTCGGCTCCTCTAGAGAACAGGCCCTGTCTAAGGATGTCAGCAGACGGCGTAGCTGGGGGTTCTTCGACCTCAAAGCTGCTGTCACTTATCACACTAAAGGTAACGTCCCGCCATTCTATTCAAGCCTCAAATGAGTTGTATAATCGTAAAACAGTGGTTTGAGGTGAAATTAGCCATGTTAAATCTCCCCAAAACACTTGTCAGGTTTCAAGAAATGTGTTTGTGCTTAATCGAACTATTAATCTATGCATTAATATGCTTCATGCCTCATAATGCAGCAGACTCACTGTTTTTCTTTCCCTCAACAGAAATGGAATATGTCTTCAGCTTGCAAAAACAACGTGAGTTGAATTTGTGACTTTAAATATTAAAAGTATTATGTTTGAAATTGACAAAAGTCATATATGATAAAAATCTTTTTTTAAAAGGGAACTTTTATGCAAAACCATCTTTTATTACCTACTGGTACTTGCTGTTGTGTATTTGTGATCTGCATAAGTCCCAAAAATTAGAAATCAAACCGTGAAGGCTTTGCGGAGATATTTGTAAAATATTCTTGCCTTCCTTCCCACTTCAGCCAAACAAGCTGTTGGAAATGTGCACAATTGGTCACCTCACAAATTGGGAAAAATATGTATCTATTGAAAATATACCCAGAGTACCTTGCATGCGTCCGCCATTGTAGTCCGCGCTGTAGACCAATGAGCTTTTTTTTTCTCAATCCTTTTGTCGTGGGGCAGACTAGGTCGTACATGCATCCTCCACTGTTGCCATTTGTAATACAAAGTAGCATATAGTAGCTTACTTATATCTGCATTAAAGACTACAACAAAGTGAGCGGCGAGAAAAGACGCTGTCAAAGTGGAGGCACGTAAATAGGACAGCCCACAAAATGGCGCATCCTGAAGAGACGGTCAGAAAGCGACTCAAAATAGTCTGTAAAACATCCGTGCAAAATTTTGATCAATTAACCACCTACATGTTATGTACACCACAAGGATAAATATAGAAAAAATCATATGACCCCTTTAATGTCTCATCATGTCAAATATGTTCCAGAACCCCTTGTAGTAGGTTAATTTTCTGCCAAAGTAGGCATGCTATTTATTTTATGTTTTATATGAATATTATATGCTACTAATTCTAATACTGAGCATCCATGAGTGAGATCGACCGATACCGACCACATGTATTAAACTGTACATTATCAACACAATATTTAAACTAGTTCTTACTCTTTTATTACATACAATCGATTGCGCAAAACAAAGTCAATAACTAAACGGTAGCAAAACCTACTATCTACTAATTTAAATAATTTGGTTTTGGCCCTAAAAGTCCTGTGTCCAATGAATTGTTTAGAAATATTGACCTGATTTCTCTAGTATCGATAAGATATCAATACTACCCTTGGTATCAACACTATCAATTTATATATGGATCTTCCCTCCTAACAAGGGGATGGGTCAAATGCAGAGGGTAATTTCACCACACCGAGTGTGTATGTGATTATCAATGGTACTTTAACTTTAACTTTATTACATGTCGTGTACTGACCGTGACAATGCTGACACACCAACAGGTGCCGTAATATTCTCCTCTCTAGGCTCTTAATAATTTACTTGTTAAATTCCTGTTAGTAACTGCCTTTCTGCTGTAATGTTCTTCCATCTACGCTTCTTAAACTTTACTAAGCACGTATTTAATGTGTTGTTTCAAGATAGCTTAGCATGCGGTTAGCATGCCTCCTCCTGGCTTGCTCTCGGTGTGTAACATGTTTCGCTTCGTTCTCTAGAGATAATGGTACTTGTTAACGATACTTAAAGGGGTCCTATTATGCAAAACCAACTTTTATTACCTATTGGTACCCGCTGTTGTGTATTTGGGATCTGCATAAGTTTCAGAAATTTGAATTTAAACCGTACAGGCATTGTGGATATATTTTTAAAACAATCTTGCCTTCCTTCGTACTTCTGGGAAAAGAGCCGTCTGGAATTTTCCCCTTTAGTGCCGTTTTTCTTATTAATGACGTCAGCGGATCATCCACGTATGGAATAAATGACCCAAATAGCTTTGCGCAAGTCTGACATTGTAGTCAAAGAGGTCCTTATTTTTCACTATCGTCTTGTTGTGGAGCAGACTGGCTCGTACATGCATTCTGTTGCCATTTCTAATACAAAGTAGCGTATAGTTCTAACTTGTACATTAAAGTAGATTTGCTATGGAAGCGGTAAAAACTACTACAAAGATGATTGGGAGAAGACTCATTCGAAGTGGAGCTGCATAAATGCGAGGCCACGTGAATAAGATTTGTCACAAAATGGTGCATCCTGAGGAGACGGTCTGAAAGCAGCGTGAAGATGGGCTATACAACATAATCCAGGCAACATTTTGACCAAAGAACCACCATTACATGTTATCCGCAAGGAAGTGATTTAAATGTAGGAAAAAAATCTTATGACCCCTTCAAGATACTAAGAACAAATGCAGTTTATTTTCCATCGTGGAGGTGATTATTATTAACTTAAAGGGAGCTGCTCATAAGATACCTTTTTAGCCGCTAGCCTGTCAGCTAGTGGACTAAAAATAAATACAGTGTCAGCAAGAGGTGAGCAGCATTAAAATGCATCAATTGGCAATGGCGATCATATGCTTTTTCACAAAAATCAGCCGACATTGATCGGTGGCTGATCAATCGGCACATCCCTACTCCTTATTGTTTTACGCAGCTTTAAGGGCTATATAAATAAACTTTGATTTATAGATTCACACACTCTTATAATCACTTCGTATGCTCACAGAACACTCCCTCCACTGTAAAACCCACTTAATTTTAACATGAAACTTAATTGGGTACCTTTCTCAATGTACTCAACAATACTTTCAAATCCGCCATGCACTGACACTGTAGTAAGTCTGTCACAAAGTGGCGTGGGAACACTGTATTTTTCATGAAACAACAAAGAATAGATCTGTTCTACATGAAAGTGTACTTACTAATTATGTTGTGATCCTATTGATAAATACAATTCAAATATTTGTTAAAGTTCTGCTAGAGATGGCCGTAACTTAATCATGACTGTTGATGACCACTTTGAAATGATCAATAAACCCAGCTGGTGCTTCCTGCCTTCTTGTGGTCCTCCAGATCCCTACAGAGTAGTGGTTTATGATGAGACCAAGGATGGACCTGATCAATGAAGTAGACGTCGACTGTACTTGGCTACGTCTCTTCTGGGTGCTGTGGTTATCTTCCTTGGAGATCCTTGAACTTGTTGGCGTGGAAGAAAGTGGACAACTGTGAAAACACTTGTTAGTTACAGCTTAGAAGCCATCGGCTTCTTGGAGGATTTCGGACAAACACGCCGATGCTCGGGACAAACGATAAAGGAGTTTGATCGGTGCCTCTTCAACACGATTGCCCGGACCGTCTCACCTTATGGGCTGGATAATATTCACATGAGAAGGTGCTGTTGGCCGCACCTCCTTAGCCTTCATCCCGTTCAGATGTGGCAAGCATCAGTCAGACTGCATTTTCTCTCACGCTTTCAAATGTACTCGAACGTACGCACGGCTTGAATTCACAGCCAACAAAACGGCAAACACAGAAATTAATGCCTTCAAGTTGTTCAATTATGTCCAACTATTTGTTTATCCTGGAGGCCAGAATCTTGTCTTAAAACCTGCAGGGCAAATCAGAACCCTGTCGTATGTGTAAGTGTGTCGTCTTCACTGCAATGCACATTGCTAGCCCTTACAGGTGTGTTGCAGGTGATATCTCACTTTTCGTTCATACTGTTTCAGTATCACATGTTTGGGATTGATCGTTGCATCGCTGTTTTTATTTGTGTTTGCGTCCATGGGGAAAAGTTCAGATTTCCTCTTGTCAAATAAGTGTCGCATTCGCCAACTTTTTAAATCTACGCCTTTTCCGTCTTGTATTTCCTGCATGTTAACTGGCAGAAATGAACAAAGTCGCCGCTCATGGTGACACTACACCGGTTGCAACAACGTCTTTTGTCCAGCTGTGTTGAAATGTCTGACCGTGGCTAACATTGTCTCGCTGTCACGTGAGCATTCTAAGACGGTGTATTCAGTTTGGAAGCTGATCTTAATTAAGCCTAGGAAGCCCAAATTGTCACCTCCAATCAGTATTGATTATGTCACGACAACAAAGGTTCGCTTGCTCTGAGAAGCTATGATTTGGTCATTGTGTTAGCACTTTATGTAAACTAATTGCTTTTCTCCTAATGTGTAGAGATCTATTAACATCAACTCCTCCTGGAAAGAATGGCTGTGCGCTGTTACTCCCCAGAACAAACAATTATTACATGTAACTCAGGTAGTGTTGATAAAGCCATGGTAATTGTTTCTTTTTTGGCCAAAAGACCTCTTGATGTCCTCTAATTGGAGTCTGAGCATCTTAGATGATATGACAAAACCCCAAATATTTGTTTTTAAAGCCATCACGGTGTGCAAGATGTGGTCTTTAATCATGCTAGCTCTATTTAGCAATGCATTTCCTCCTTTTAAGCATGCATGTTCCATGTAGTGTTTTCCTAGATGCTAGCCTGCTCCTTCACGTCATGATGTATTCCTGATTTTTTCTCCACGTTGGCCCAGAGGTCGCGCCAATCTGGTTCCCTGCGCTCAAGCACCCTTCTTGCTGCTGTGGCCTGATTAGGCCTCGTCGCGCAGCCCCCCTCCCCTTTTTTTGTACAAGTCATCTTGACATTTAACGTAAGTGTCTAATCTCAGTCGGCTTCCCATTCATAATGCTTTGTTTTGGCTTCTGTTGAGCGTTGGAATGCTCTTGGAACAATTGTCTTGTGTATGAGGGAGGGTATTAGAAGGTTTGTGTTTTGTGTGTATGTGCAGGGAATTTGACATATAAAGTGACACAATCATGTTCCCACTCTTAGTAAACGGATGAAAGGGTTATCTCTGGGCATCTTTAGGCTTCTTTAGCAAAAACAGGGTGTTCAAACCAGTAAGTTACTGTCTTATGAGTCCCTTGTGTTTTTGTATTGAAAAAAGGATGGGGGCTACAGTTGCTTATCCTACTTTTCCAAGCACTTAAGTAGAATATGCATATAAAGAGTACATCTATTAGCAGTGCTGCCTGCAAACCAAAAAACAGGTTCGTGTGCGTGCGAGCTGGAAAGTCAGGCTTGATCATGTGGAGTAAAGTCCTCCACTTGTCTCGATGTGCAATCACCTCAAGGATGCTGACGCAGGCGTCCACATCGCCAGAGACGTTAGCCTTTTTACTTAAAAACTTTTTAGGGCATAGTGAGTCGTCCCAATTATTCTAATATGCAAGTTCCCATATTTCATAGCCCTCTACCCTGTTGTGTTTCTGTTCAGGTGCCTGTGTGAAAAGAAAACTACTTTTACAGCAATTTTGATTGTTTCAAACTGCTTCCAATATGTATCCGTGCCATTTCTTTTCTCTTTATTTTCTCAAAGCTCATTTTCTTCTGAGCGACTTGAGCGCAGCTGAAAGCAATGAGTGTTTTACATGTTTTCTAGAGTTATTAAAGACAAGTAAAAAAACCCATCACCGGCTTGTGTTGGGGTTAAAGTCCCAGCAAAGCCAAAATCAGTCGGAAAGGGACGTTGCACGTTCCATGTCTAAAGTAGCACATAATTCAGTTGACCTAATTTTAACAAATTCGTATTTTAACATGTTTAAAATGTGTTTATTTTCAAGATGTGAACTAACTTATCCATAGATGCACAAGTAGGATGGAATGAAAAGGAATAAATGATTCAAAATGTGTTTTGCTTTTGCTTTTCACCTTTAGTTTGAGTCTGCTAAGTACAAACTGTAGCAACGTTTAAGTTCTCTTGGAATAATTGGGAATATTGTAAATCCACAGCACCATGTGTTTTGTTTTTGATGTACTTAAGAGGGTACAGTGTTTCTGAGAAAGTTTTAGAATTACAATAATGCCCTCTAAAAATGCAACTGCATTTTCTTTCAAAATGACATTTAATTTGTCCCATTGTTTCATTTTGAGCTGAACCATTTTTTTAAGCATGGAAAACCTGCAATTCCAAGAAATGTTCTCGAATAAAGTTCCAGTGTCATAAGTTTAGTTTCCATTAAAAAGTACAATTTATATTCCGTCTTGTTTTGTGAGCGTGAGTGTGAGCTGTATCATTAAATACAAGAGAGGTCGCCCTCTTGTGGCGTGTGGATAATACTGCAGGGACAACTAACAAAGCAACCATTGTAATATTTACATTTCATAATATAAGAATGATTCTGAAGAGTTCAGCACATCAAATCTCAAAAGTCAGCTGGTTTTAGTTAGTCAGCTGGTTTTAGTGTATTCGAAGCCTTCAAGAGTTTACATTTTTTTCCCTGTAGAGGTCAAATGTCAATATTTTCCTGACTCCGCCACATTGTTCGTCATTCTCGCGCTCATCAGATTCTATTTTCAGTGACATTTCTCAGCTGCACAGGTCAGGAACTTTTTCATAAGGTTTTTTTTCCCCATCACGCTGCTTTTGACTAGCACAACACCTGGAGCACTGTGAATGAAGTATGCTGGGATCTATCAGCTGTGACATGTAGTGATGGCCAGCATCAACCCTGAGTCAGCCCGTGACAAGATGGGGATTCACGTTGTGGAGTTCACACAAGCACTCTTCAATGAGTGTGTAGCATGAACAATGATGCCAAAACAATAGTAAAATGTATCTGCTAGATTTAGGAATTATGTTATAGCTTGATTAGACTTACCCACCATGTCTGTAGTACTAATATACCAGTTACTTTATTGTATCGTTTTCAATAATGCTATTTAAGTACTGCGATAATGATGGTAGTATGCATATAGTAAGAAGTCGTGTATATATACTGTAAAGTATAGTTTTTAAGAGTAAAAAAAATCAAAAAGGAGTGGACAATCACCAGAAATGAAAAACGAGGACAAAACCACTGGAAAAAGTTAACAGTCTGTGGAGCCAAAAAGAGATAAAAGCACCTGGGGATAGGTTGATTGGCAACACTAAATTGGCCCTAGTGTGTGAATGTGAGTGTGAATGTTGTCTGTCTATCTGTGTTGGCCCTGCGATAAGATGGCGACTTGTCCAGGGTGTACCCCGCCTTCCGCCCGATTGTAGCTGAGATAGGCTCCAGCGCCCCCCGCGACCCCAAAGGGAATAAGCAGTAGAAGATGGATGGATGAATGGATGGACTCGCCAAGCGAGTATAAAGGACCTTGGGTAGAGAGGAACACATCAACAATCAACTGGCACCGAGTGGACTGGTAGAAAGGCTTAAGAAGGCCTGATTGCAAAGAGAATACAGTTGTGTGTGAGTGGCTCCAAAAACTGGTAATGCAACAGAAAGCAGACAGGTGGCAGCAGAGCACAAAATAACACATTGGTATGATACATAATGTATAGTAAAATTTAATGTAAAGTAAAATGTCATATATATAGTATGATTCATACATAATGTACAGTAAAATGTCATATAAAGTATGACTCATAATGTACAGTAAAATGTAATATAGTATGACTCGTACATAATGTATAGTAAAGTCTAATACACAGTATGACTCATACATAATGCATGGTAAATTGTCATATAAAGTATGATTCACAATGTACAGTAAAATGTCATATATAGTATGAAGATAAGGGGGGAATGTATAGTAAAGTATCACATATAGTATGACTCATACATAATGTATATTAAAATGTCATACAAAGTATGACTCATAATGTACAGTCAAATGTCATATACGGTATGACTCATACATAATGTATAGTATAATGTCATATATAGTTTGACTCATACATAATGTATAGTAAAATGTCATATATAGTATGACTCATACATAATATATAGTATAATGTCATATATAGTATGACTCATACATAATGTATAGTATAATGTCATATATAGTATGACTAATATATAATGCCCTTGGGGGCTGGCTCGCTGCACTAACTGTGAATGTGGAGAAAAATATGCAGGGAAATGCATCTTGCAAGAAGTTTTTTTCACATAGGAGATATGTTAATAATATACTGTATCTTGTGTATGAAAAAAACGAACGTCTGTTCAAAAGAACCCTAAAACTCCAGCAGGCACCAAAATGCATCAATTGAATTTGTTTTAGTCAGCCCCTTAAGGCAGTGGTCCCCAACTTTTTTTTTATTGAAAAGTGTTTGAGAACCACTGATACAAAGTACTATAGCCTTTAGTAAGACATCGTGTAATAAACATGCAACTATGATATACATGGCACACTGTGAAGAATTATGTCTAGGATGACTAAATATGACTCATATATATGATGATGTATATACAGTATGTAGCTGATGTATAGTATGATGTCATGTGTCTTTCACATGATGAATAATGTAGTATGGCAAGATGCGTGTGATGACATCATGTGTATAATACATAATACATCATGTAAAGCAAGACACACTTAGTGGTATGATATGACACACTGTAAGTACAGTACAGTATCATGTACGATTTAATGTAACATTTTTTGTGTTTTCATTGAATGTACAACATAAAGAATACTACATGTATACATACTGCATGTGATAGACACAAAAATCAAGTTGTGTTATTGCACATTGTTGCTACGCGGAATTCAGCTTTATGTGCTGCTGGGAGCAGCCAATCATTGTGTGTGTGTGTGTGTGTGTGTGTGTGTGTGTGCGTGTGATACACACCATTGACTGCTTTTCCATAGCTACGAAACAATAATGAGATGCTTTTTCCTTTCTTTGTGAATATTTGCACCTCCATTCATGCATTGATTGTGTTGATGAAATTGTGCGTACATTACATTACATTACATAAAATTACGTTTGTACATTACATTACATGAGCAAATGCTGCAGCAAAGTGTTTTGTGTGACCACGCACACACATTGATTAGACACTGTGTTTGTTGTGTGACACAAACTTACACAGCTTAGAATGAGCAGCAATAAACCTACTCATTTGTATGATCAATGCTAATGTTTTGCGTCATTTGGGATGGTCCTTCACGCTTTCAATCATAAATAAATATAAATAGATAAATACATCAATTAATATATGTATAATATATATTTGTATAGTGAGACTACAAAAGTAATTTTCTAATATTTCTATATGCAAATACTGTAATATAAAAACAATGTTAAATTTATATATATATATATACACACATATTTAATGTAATATATTTATTCTTTAATTATTATTTGACATTTTATAATATTTTTGGGACAACACATGCGCACATAAGCACTTTAATCAATTAAAGCATTTATTAAATCATCCTCCGTATAACTGTATGGAGAATTAATAAAATGTGTAATATTATAATATTATGACTAATTTACATACAGCAAAACATAATGTACAGTATTAGATAGCGTGGAGTAGATTTTGTAGAATATGTAATTGTATCATGCATGAGTAAACCTATATAAAAGGAAATAAATACATCAATAATACATGGTATATTATTTAAAAACAGAGCTCTAAACATACTTTATGCAGTCATATAAAATGTAAATGAAATGTAAAAATAATATCTGAATATTATTAGTGAGGTTGTAGTTGGCACTTGTTTAGATAGAGTAATACCACACTATAACGTGATATATTGCAACATCATTTCAGAAATAAAGCTTTATGGTATTATTATTATCATCATCATCAACAGCTTGTTGTTTTAGCTTTACAACAACAAAGTATTTGTGGCAAGCGTATGTGACCTTGTGCGTCCTCCAAGATTATTTGGTTATTGCAAATTTGCATTTTCATGGACTCTTAACTGCTTTTTAATTAGCAATTATTAGAATTATTACTGAAGGGAGAGGCTGTGCTGCAGCGGCGAGAGAGTGCCCATCAATGTCACGTCAATTTGCACGGCGGGCTCCACATTAGAGGTGCATTCTGGGAGGCGGCTGCCACCTGAGCGACACACATACACACACACACACACACACACACACACACACACACACACACACACACACACACACACACACACACACACACACACACACACACACACACACACACACGCACACCGTGCAGCCTCTATTACACAGCTGTGTCAAAAAAATGTTCTGCTCCCAATGAGTAGCAAGCATTTAAGGGTGTGTGTGTGTGTGTGTGTGTGTGTGTGTGTGTGTGTGTGGGTGTGTGTGTGTGTGTGTGTGTGTGTGTGTGTGTGTAATGTAGCGTGCATTGATCATTACTCATTATATGAAAATTGCTACAATGGTCGCCATTGTGCAAGAATATTTCCTTTCATTTTATGACACTTTTTAAAGCAGTAAACACATGCTGATTATTGAGGATGATTTCTTATATAAATAGCTGTCATTTTCATATACCTGTAATTGCCAATTAAGCAACCTGCGTAGCAAAGTAGCTCTTAATTACCATTAATAAATGCTGAGGGGGCCTACTGTGCGTGTATGCGTACGTGCGTGTGTGTGTGTGTGTGTGTGCGTGTGTGGTGGTTGATGAATATGCACGGCCAGGTAGTGCTCAGCTGTTTGACACGGGAGAGGCGGAAGTGACCTTTCAACTTTTTTTACACGTCCTGAGCGGTCACACATCTGTTCATTCACTCGTTTGTGTTTGTCACGTTGAGGCCGCCAACAATCTGCAGGACATCATTCATACGCCGCATAATCATCATTTTCACAGTACCATGACACAAATACTTAGTGAGTCTGCAGGCCCAGCACTTTCTTCTGCGTCCTGTGAATGCAATGTCCCAATATTTTTTGTCCATATTTCATAATACCGTATTTTTCGGACTATAAGTCGCAGTTTTTTTCATAGTTTGGCCGGGCACCAGTGCAACTTATATATGTTTTTTTCTTTCTTTATTATGCATTTTCGGCAGGTGCGACTTATACTCCGGCGCGACTTATACTCCGAAAAATACGGTACTCATATATTAATACTATACTACCACCAATGATGATATAAATAATACTAACCTTTATTATAGAGAAAAACTATGACGACTGATGATGATGATCAATGACAATAACAACAATAATAACACTGATAATAGATGTAGTACTACTCTACCAATAATAATATAAAAGGTAATATTTATTATAGAAATATTACTACTATTTCTACCAATTATGATACTACTAATTATTTTCTACTAATAATAATGCTAACAATACTAACACTAATAATGTAAGTAGTACCATTACTACTAATAATGATCAATGATGATAATTAGGGATGTACGATAATGGCTTTTTGCCGATATCCGATATTCCGATATTGTCCAACTCTTTAATTACCGATACCGATATCAACCGATACTGATATATACAGTCGTGGAATTAACACATTATTATGCCTACTTTGGACAACCAGGTATGGTGAAGATAAGGTACTTTAAAAAAAAATAAAAAAATAAAATAAGATAAATTAATTAAAAACATTTTCTTGAATAAAAAAGAAAGTAAAACAATATAAAAACAGTTACATAGAAACTAGTAATTAATGAAAATTAGTAAAATTAACTGTTAAAGGTTAGTACTATTAGTGGACCAGCAGCACGCACAATCATGTGTGCTTACGGACTGTATCCCTTGCAGACTGTATTGATATATATTGATATATAATGTAGGAACCAGAATATTAATAACAGAAAGAAACAACCCTTTTGTGTGAATGAGTGTAAATGGGGGAGGGAGTTTTTTTTGGGTTGGTGCACTAATTGTAAGTGTATCTTGTGTTTTTTATGTTGATTTAATAAAAAAAAAAATAAAAAAAATCCGATACCGATAAAAAAAAACAACGATACCGATAATTTCCGATATTACATTTTAACGCATTTATCGGCCGATAATATCGGCGGGCCGATATTATCGGACATCTCTAATGATAATAATAGTAACACTAATAGTGTAAATAGTACTAAAACAGAAAAAAAATGACAACTACTACTACTAGCCCTTAATCCCAGGTGCCTAGAAGGGCTGCACAAACCACACTGGTCTGAACCCACATCCTGGATGACCGCCTGCCATGGATGCCAAGTGGGTACACTTATTGCATTATTCACGGTAATGTGAGAGTCCAGTGCATTGTTGTAGGAGGTCTCCATCCAGGAGGATTGTCCTCACTGGGTCATGACTTGGAACAGCTAGCACGTCCTCCACACTGTTGTAAAACAGTTGATTTAAAAGCTAGAATATACAAATGAGTTTTAAGATTCTGACTTAAATGCTTCTACTGAGGTAGCATCTTTAACTGTTACCAGGAGGGCATTCCAGAGTACTGGAGCCCGAGTAGAAAACGCTCTATCGCCCGTAGACTTTTTTGGGCTCTGGTAATCACGAATAAGCCGGAGTTCTTTGAACGTAGATTTGTGGTAGGATACAATACAATCAGCAAGATAGGCTGGAGCTAAACCATTAAGTATTTTGTACGTAAGTAATAAAGGAGTAATATGATCAAACTGTCTTGTTCTTGTGAAAAGTCTAGCAGTCACATTTTGTACCAACTGTAATCTTTTAATACAAGACATAGGGAGACCCCAAAATAATACGTTACAGTAATCGAGCTGAAACGCAACGAACGCATGAATAATGATCTGAGTGTCGATGGTGGACAAAATGAGGCGAATTTTAGGAGATGAAAGAAGGCTGTTTTTGTATTTACTACTACTATACTGTTTAATAATAGTCACACTAATAATGAAAATGGCACTGACACTAATAATGTAAATAGTACTATTACTACTACTAATGATCAATGATGATATCAATACTAACACTACTAACGTAAACACTTCTACTACTAACAATTGTAATAGGGATAATTACATTTTTAATAGCAATACTACTACTACCTTAGACTTCGACTTCAACTTCCTTTTTATTGTCATTCAAATTTGAACTTTACAGTACAGATAAGAACAAAATTTTGTTGCATTAGCTCATTGTAGTGCAGGATAAAAAAGCAATAAGGTGCAGATATAAATAAATAGATTACTGTACAGATAAATATATTGCACTTTTGCATATGCATCCACGTTTATGGATGTATGTTATATTGTCTTTATATTCCAGCGAGTTAATCCATTTTTGGGGGGAATTGAGGGGAATATTATGATGCGTTCAAGAGTCTTATGGCCTGAGGGAAGAAGCTGTTACAGAACCTGGAGGTTCTGCTACGGAGGTGTTAGAATAATGATGTATATATTATCACACTAACTTTAGTATGCTTAAAGTCCGTTGCTTTAGTTATTTAGCTATTGTGCTCAAGTTGGACTTTTCTAATCTGTTCAAGGACAAAGACTTCTTGTCTGAGGGGTGGCCTCAGCCGTAGATGTTATCTTTGTTTTAGCCCGCTAACAGCCAAGGACTTCAAGGACCTAAACGAAGATAAGATGACAGCACGCTGACGAAGCAGAGACTTCAAGGACCTCAACAAAGGTAAGATGACATCACGCAGACGAAGCGGGGACAAGGGGAAATCACAAGGCCCCCAGCACATTCCGTCACGTATTGTGCGTCCTGGACCTGCTTTGCATAATATATGTGACCACTCCTTTTACAGGCGGCCTTAGTGTTGTTGACTGTGGAACTCCTGATAAAATAGAGGGACGCAGGAGCTGAACCTTAGAGTGTAGGGCGAGACTGTGACTAAGTGTGCAGATCCATGCGTTCTCCTTATGAGCTAAATTGAACTCTGTCTCTGCATGATTCCTTGCTTCTTGTCTGATTAATAGATGTCATCAGTGTTTGAACCTGACAGGAGGCTGTACCAATTCTGGTACTACTAATACTGCTGCCAATAATAATGCCAATAATACTGCTTTAAATAATGATACTATTACCAATAATACTCATTTTAAGAGATATACACTTATAATTAAAATACTACTACTACCACCAACAACAATAATGCTGATAATAATAGTATTATAAATGATACTCACACCAACAATAAAATAATATTTCTACTACCAATAATAATGACAATAATAAAAATCATACTAATTTAAGAGAGATATAACAACTACTAATAACAAAAATAATACCATACTAATAATACTGCAACTGCTACTACTACTACTTGTATTATTAATAATTACAAAAAACATCTCATTTCCATAGCGCTTCTCAAGGTAATCAAAGATGCTTACAAAAATAAAGCGAAACAGAAATACACAATATTTTTTATAATAGTACAAAATGATTGCGCCGCTTGTTGTTGTCACACATGCAAACATAAAGTACAACAGAGGCTGCGCAGCGACGACAGCTTGCAGGCGCTCTGCTGATCCATCAGCTTGTCAGCATGGCGCACATGTTGTGTGAACTCCACTCCACATTTATCATAACCCACTTTCTGAATATGTCTGCAAGTATACGAGTCTGAGGGTCTTTGTCCAGGCTTACCTTTAGATTGCAAATGAAACCCTTGCCCTTTCTAAACTATCATAATGTGTATTGTATCCAACATTTGTGTAAGACTTTATTTAACAACATTTATAAGTGTACAATCATCACATGTCTCTCTTTTAAAGCCCATTGAGTCGCATCTTATTACACTGCAGTCCGAATGTGCTGTAAATCATCAATCGTTATTTGGACAAAAGGTAATTATTTGCTTTGAAAAGGGGCAACACAAAATAAGGTGAACACCTCTAATCGTGTGTGTTTGTGTCAAAATGCCATTGGGTGTGTGTCCTGTTGACTCATCCTCTTAGTCCATCTAAAGACATTTAGTCAGCTAATATTGATGCTCTTGAAGAGATGATGCTGATGAGAAACAAAGCCTGTGTGAAGTACCAGGTGTCACCACTGGAGGGCAGCAGACTCACACAATCAGCGTTACACAGCAATAATAAATGAAAGGGAATGCTTTTGCAATATGATAAATATTATACACAATAAATAATTTATTTACACTGCAAATGATTTGCCACTTGCCAATATTTAACATTTTATGTCTAGAAATGTACCTAGTTTTAGGAGCTATTTACTTATGTTTAATCATTGACTAATCTTAATTTTAGCATTAAGAATTATATTTTTTTCTATTTTAGTTTAAATATGTTAAAGTTCAGAAAACAACTATTCAGATGAGATATTTTGGTTTAGAAAACATTGTTTAAAGGTGAAGCAACGTCTAGAAGAAGCTTTATTTAAGAAATTGCAAGTTGAATAGTTATTGTTTTCAGAATAAAATATTTATTTCTATCTTAAAAATCATGCTGATTTCTAGATATAAAAATCTTAATTTAGTCTGTATTATCAAATTAAATTATGTGTCTATGCAGCTAGTTCATTTCACAAATTTTTTGTATTTCTTTTACTAAAATCTAGTCTTTTTAATATATATATGTGTGTACATATATTTATGTCTATATATATTTATATACATTTTGACAGCTCTCTTTTGCAGTGTATAAAAAAGAATGACAAGGAACACCCAAACAAGTCATATAACAATTCAGTTTATTGTATTTATTTTCCAGACAGACACATCAATTTCTGGACCACAGTAGAGGATGGAAACCTTTCACAGACAATTTTTTGTCAATATTATTATTTGAAAATACAAATATAAAATTAGACTTTCCACATTTGATATGTGAGAGACCCCCATCCATCCATCCATTATTATTTTCCGTATATTTTACAACAGGGCTTCAGCAAGCCTATATGGTAACCTGAAAGATGCTTTCAGGTGTCAGTCAAGTCTGTCTGTCTGTCTCTCGCCATAAAAAGTCGGTTAACAGAATAAAAAACGAAAAAAGGGGGGCAAGTGTTAGGAATGGCGTTGGACGTTGGAAGCACTTCCAAGTCCCACAATGCACCTGTGATGGACTCCAGCTGTGTGACAGTACCTACGTGAGCTAAAGGAAACCTAGTACACATGAATGTCTATTGCATGGGAGGTGGTGATGGTTTCAAGTCACCCTAAGAAGACAACAGTGCTTCTTCTGTCATCTTGAAGGCTTCACGCCGTTAAAGAGCAGCTGATTGTGTTGGTGCAAGAAGTCCAGTCGGTCTATTTGGCTTCTAATTGCAACTGGACGTGGATCTGCTGCTTGTGGAAGCAACAAGATGACAGAAAAGTCAGTGTGTGTGCAGGACGAGCTACGTGAAGTGTGGTCATTGCCTAGCACTTGCCTCAAGATTCAAGTTTCAATGGATACGGTAGTACACTACAAATGTCAACACCTTTCCGGTGGACTTCTGTTTTTTCTTTTTTTTTCTCTTTTTTTTAATACATTTTTTTTTTTCATAAACCAAGTCCCCCTCCCCTCTCCCTGAACGGAGAAGCTAAGTCGACTAAAAATGAGTAACATTCATCAGCTGCAAAGCGCTGTCAGTTGGAGACGGAACGAGAGCAACAGAGCCATGCTACCTTAAAGTCCAAGCTACTGCGTGGCTAAGAGTACTACTACTAGTATTACTATCGCTATGGAGGCCAGTGGTGGCAAAAAAACCTTCAAGTCTTTCCAACAAACTCAAGTTACAATAAACAGAAGGAACACTTTCTTGTACCCTGTCACACTGAAGGCAAAAATAGCTACTTCCAATCACGGAAAGTAGCAACTGAAGTGAATGCTGGCCTTGTTTCTTGAAATGTTTGCCTCCTTGATGGATAAGGTCGGGATGATTATATCATTTATTGACATCCTCAAATAGTGGCCTCTGCTCTATTTGACGCCGTGACTTCAACAACCAAAGAACTTAACCCTTGTGCAACCGTAGGGCCCTAAACGGGCATTACATGCGTTCCTTTTGTGATACGATTGTTCAGTTTGAAGGTTAAGACTTTTTTTCTTTCTAAAATTGATTGCAACATTCTTAGAATAGGATATATAAACATAAAGTATACACACTTTCTCTTAAGACCTCTTTCGGCCCCATTGACTCCGATTACAACTGCTATTTTTTAACAGACTGATCCTGGTGTATTACTATGCTTTTTCCACGAAAACCAAAAAAATCTCATTCTTGCTGACTGAAAAACAAGAAAATGTTGATTAGGTGTAATTGTGCCCCTTAACCACCAGAAAACCATGATGGATAAGTCTCAGAGCTTTGATAAGCGTAAATGAATTAAAGTCCCATTAAACCACGGAAATGCAATGCAAATTTTAGAAGTTATTTCCCAGCAGGCACAGAACATTGAAACAACACTGATAAGTTGTAGATTTAGGTCCTGACGTTGACCAACTCAGACCTAACATTGAAACAACATGCTCTTTGACAACGTTTAATCAATGTCGGGTTCTGATGCTGATTTGACCGTTGAATTTTGGTCATTTGATCCAACGTTAGACATCAATGTTGTCTCAGTTTACAAAGAAAAATATTTTGCAACATTGTTTCCTGCTGGGATGTAACATGGCAGATAGATATAAAAGACTTGCTCAGTCAGTAAACTCAACCAAGTCATACCTGCGTTCTCTCTCATTCTAGCTCAGTAAGCACTGTGAATTTTTTTTTTTTGTCTGTCGTATCAAAATCTATTTTGTCATACGTTATTGACCACTTATTACCCAACTTTAAATATTACACTTGCAATTTATAATTGTTTTAGAAATATGGCATATTGTGCATTTTCCCACTATAATAAAACTAGTTTTGACAAAAACATTATAAAACATAACAACAACTTTGTGTAAACAGATAGATCTGAAATTGTTCAAAGATTTCTACAGTTGAAAGTAAAACAAATAAAATAAAAAAAGATGGCTGACTTATTACACTTTCAAGAGCATGTCCCTTTTGGTTCCTAGGAGTAAGTGTGTATAGTCAATGTTAGACTTTTGGTTCCTAGGAGTAACTGCGTATAGTCAATGTTACACTTTTGGTTCCTAGGAGTGTGAATAGTCAATGTTACACTTTTGGTTCCTAGGAGTGTGTATAGTCAACGTTAGACTTTTGGTTCCTAGGAGTAAGTGTGTATAGTCAATGTTACACTTTTGGTTCCTAGGAGTGTGTATAGTCAATGTTAGACTTTTGGTTCCTAGGAGTAAGTGTGTATAGTCAATGTTACACTTTTGGTTCCTAGGAGTGTGTATAGTCAATGTTACACTTTTGGTTCCTAGGAGTGTGTATAGTCAACGTTAGACTTTTGGTTCCTAGGAGTAACTGCGTATAGTCAATGTTAGACTTTTGGTTCCTAGGAGTAACTGCGTATAATCAATGTTAGACTTTTGGTTCCTAGGAGTAACTGTGTATAGTCAACGTTAGACTTTTGGTTCCTAGGAGTAACTGCGTATAGTCAACGTTAGACTTTTGGTTCCTAGGAGTAACTGCGTATAGTCAACGTTAGACTTTTGGTTCCTAGGAGTAACTGCGTATAGTCAATGTTAGACTTTTGGTTCCTAGGAGTAACTGCGTATAGTCAATGTTACTTTTGGTTCCTAGGAGTAAGTGTGTATAGTCAACGTTAGACTTTTGCTTCCTAGGAGTAAGTGTGTATAGTCAATGTTACACTTTTGCTTCCTAGGAGTAAGTGTGTATAGTCAATGTTACACTTTTGGTTCCTAGGAGTAACTGCGTATAGTCAATGTTAGACTTTTGGTTCCTAGGAGTAAGTGTGTATAGTCAACGTTAAACTTTTGGTTCCTAGGAGTAACTGCGTATAGTCAACGTTAGACTTTTGGTTCCTAGGAGTAAGTGCGTATAGTCAATGTTACACTTTTGGTTCCTAGGAGTGTGTATAGTCAATGTTACACTTTTGGTTCCTAGGAGTAACTGTGTATAGTCAACGTTAGACTTTTGGTTCCTAGGAGTAAGTGTGTATAGTCAATGTTACACTTTTGGTTCCTAGGAGTGTGTATAGTCAATGTTACACTTTTGGTTCCTAGGAGTAACTGCGTATAGTCAATGTTACACGTTTGGTTCCTAGGAATAAGTGCGTATAGTCAACGTTAAACTTTTGGTTCCTAGGAGTAACTGCGTATAGTCAACGTTAGACTTTTGGTTCCTAGGAGTAAGTGTGTATAGTCAATGTTACACGTTTGGTTCCTAGGAGTAAGTGCGTATAGTCAATGTTACACTTTTGGTTCCTAGGAGTGTGTATAGTCAATGTTACACTTTTGGTTCCTAGGAGTAACTGCGTATAGTCAACGTTAGACTTTTGGTTCCTAGGAGTAAGTGTGTATAGTCAATGTTACACTTTTGGTTCATAGGAGTGTGTATAGTCAATGTTACACTTTTGGTTCCTAGGAGTGTGTATAGTCAATGCTACACTTTTGGTTCCTAGGAGTAAGTGTGTATAGTCAATGTTACACTTTTGGTTCCTATGAGTAACTGCGTATAGTCAACGTTAGACTTTTGGTTTCAAGGAGTAAGTGCGTATAGTCAACGTTAGACTTTTGGTTCCTAGGAGTAAGTGCGTATAGTCAATGTTAGACTTTTGGTTCCTAGGAGAAACTGCGTATAGTCAACGTTAGACTTTTGGTTCCTAGGAGTAACTGCGTATAGTCAACGTTAGACTTTTGGTTCCTAGGAGTAACTGCGTATAGTCCACGTTAGACTTTTGGTTCCTAGGAGTAAGTGTGTATAGTCAATGTTAGACTTTGGGTACCAGGAGTAAGTGTGTATAGTCAATGTTACGCTTGCACAAGGTTTAAAGAAGGACTTTGGCATCAGTCCAAACAGTACCAAAATCCTCACTCGTAAAAACCACTATCTGCGCGTTTGAAGTGACCAATCAGAAAGGAGTGGGTGTTGCTGGGCGGTATCTTCAATGCCCGACTCTAATACTGAAAGGATGAAACTTCACGCTCGTGGAGAAACAGAAAGATACGTTGCGAGCGCAAACATAGTCCGAGCGCGGGCAAAAAGACACCACCTAGAAAGTTAGCATATTCTGTATGGCGCCAAAACAGTGGCAAAGTATTCACGTGTTAAAACCACACTCAGCGTGGGCGTGGCCTCTCTCAGTGTGCATGCATAAAACGAGTCTGCAGTTTTCACGCGTGAGGACTTTGGCACTGTTTGGACGCCTGCACAAAGAACGCCTCACTTCCCAGGTGTGTGTGAATCAGGCCGGCTTGTAACAAACCACACAAGTATCCACGTTACGTGAAGAAATACTTGTCTTATGTCTCTGTAGCGGACAAAAGTACGCACATCCTGACATACTTGGGCTTTGTCGCGTACAATTCCTATTCCTAACACTTCAGCAAGGCCTCAGACGCTGGAATAAACGCGTGGCTTATTAGAGAAAGTACCGTCGTGTTCTCTCTGCAGTTGAGTTAAGACACCTATTTGGCCATTATTTGAGGTTGGATGCACCAGTTTGTCTCTCACAATATTAATGCCCGTGAATCTGAAGAAAACGACACTTTTTATGAAGCGACTGCTTCTACCATTCTGTAAAAACAAGGTTTTGCATATCTAGCGTTAGCATTTAAGGTAGTATGGCACACCCCTTTAAAAACATTCAAGGGTGGGTTATCCAAATAATGCCTTGTGTACAATTCCACCTCCCAGCAAGTATTTTTATTTGTATTTTCTTTCTCTCTATCGTCCATCCACGAGAGCTTTGGTTGGCTGAAACCACGCGAGAGAGGACGAGGGCAAAAAATCGGGAGCCTAAACAAAAAGGTCCAAGTTTGAAGATGGTGACGGAGAGAAAGGTCTACTGTATATCTGACTGGTCCTAGGAGGTCACTACACTCACTACTACTAGCATACTCAGAACATCTACTTGTACTTAGAGGCGGGGGCCGGGGGAGGGAGAAGAACAACAATGAAGCACTAGACTGCTAGCAAAGACAGCACTGTGTTTACAAGGTATTTCTTTACACACCCATGATTACATGAATGAGCAACAAAACAACCTCAGAGGATGGAGAGAGAAAGCAATGGATGCACAGTACATTTTAATAGTAGAAGTACAATTAGTATTCATAGAGAAACCACAACAAAATCAGCAAAGAAGCATCTTTTTTTTTAACTTTTTTTTTTTTTAACATGAGAACATTACAATTACATTTTTTTTTTTTGTCCTTTAAATTGATCACAACGCCATACCGTTAAAAGTATCCAGGATCCTGACCTGGTTGATTGCAAAAAGAAATGTTTGAAATGTGAAAGGCTACAAAGTTGAGCGATACGCACCGTCGGCTCGGTCCATGAAAAAGACACAGACGAGAGCGCGTTTTTGTTGTTGGGGATTCATATGGCCTCCTTCCTGGGTTGAGCTTACCAGGGGGGGGGTTAAATATTTGGCAATGCAGTCTGCTGAAAATGACGGAAAGCGCCACTCTACGGAGCAGCTGAGACTGTGGTCAAAGTCGGAATTGCCACAAAACACATTTTAAGATATTGAACTCTCCAATACGTCACGTTTCATGTGTCAGGTAAACCGCGACGAATGGGGCCATATGGATCCCCTACCCACTGTATTACTGCGAGAAAAAGGTGTGTGTTGTTCAGTGTGTGACCCGGAATAAATAGCGTCAGATGGGTCTGATCAAACATGTCAGCTGTTCTTAAGCCAGCCGTTAAGTCGGAGAAATCCCAAGCATGTTATGAAAATGTGCAAAGAACTTCACTACTCACAGTGCAACGATTGCTCGGAAACTTTTCAGTGTTTTTTTTGTTTTTTTTTCTCCTTCCATTCACGGGACAATAAATTCAACCTGCCTGGCGCTCCACAATTCACAAGGCTGAGGTATGGTATCAAAAAACCTTTCCTAATTCAGTCCAAAAATCATAAGAAAAGCAAAAAAAGAAGCAGACTGAGCCCAAATATTCCCAAAAAGAATCTGGGAAGGAGCGGGATGAAAAAGAAAGCCAACCAAGAGGAGTAGAAAAGTGTCCAGGTGTGCACAACATGTAATGTAAAAGTACTACACTGTGCTTTGGATTCAAATCAGTTTGGTTTTGTTTCTTCTCAGTTGAACAATCCAGATCTTTTTTGGCTGTCATTTTGCTTTTTTTCTTGTTTTTTTTCTGAAATTCAAAAAATGGAAGTTTGCTGGTTTGACACTTTGTAAAATGGTTGCGCTCGGCTTATTTACACAGCAAATGTGTTGTGTTGCTGTCAGCAGCGGGAGAGACAAATAATAATAATAATAATAATAATAATAAGATTCACACATGTTCTTGGACACACCATCACAAAAATATGCTATTCTCTCACTGAGTTGGTTATATGATGGAATAATATGTACAGCTACATTTCTTTTTTCTCAACTTTCAACTCACAATGTCGTTATATGAAATTTGTTATAGCATATATATATATATATATTTATATATATATTTATATTTATATATTTCTAAACATCAAAAAGAACCCAACACTTATAAAAAAGGACCATAAAAATATTGGAGTCCTCTTTGTATTGCCCAAAAGTAGGTCATCATGGTCAACAATGAGACGTCACAAGAAATAAAAGCACTACTAAGATTTATTACTTTGATACCCTCGTATCCGATTTGACCTAAAATTGATTTTTTTTGTTGTTTTTTTTTTCAAATCTACAAACCTTGCACAGCGACTTCATTATTATTATTTTTTTCAGTTAGAGCCTGAATGTGATTTTCTCCTTCAAGCTAACAAGACAAAGACGTTACGAGCAGATTTTCTTTGCTATGCCGCCTGCCAAATAAAAGAAGGACACGGAGGTCGTGTGGAACTAAAAGCAACCAAACACAGGAGAGGAAAAAGACGTGGAACATCAAACCAAAGCAGGCGCCGACGTTATAGGAGGTTTGGAATATTGTACAGCAGTTGTTCTTTTTCTGAGGTGACTCAGCGCTTTCTTTTCTTCTTCTTCTTCACGTGGTTACCACTTTCGCTCCTTTAGCCTGTCCGCCGTGTCTCAGTAGCGCCACCTGCACACAAAGCCAATTAGAAACTCGCTCCCGTCTTTCTGGCGCCGCCAGATCAACCCTGCTGGAGAGAGAAGGAGAGCACGGCGAAGAGCAGCGCTCAGCTCGGGTGCCGACCCCAAAGCGAGGAGGAGAACGGCCATCATGCTGGGGCCAAGCGTCATGCGCCATGTTGCACCATCGTGACATAACACTCATGCAGATATGGAGGATCTTTGATTGGTTTATTGTCAAAGAGGAGAAAAGGTGAGATGGACCTTCGAGAGCTGGATTTTGCTAAATGGCAAATTATTAAAAAAAAGTGTTGCCATAAGATGAAAACAACAACAACAACGGAGCTGACAGTGCGTGTGAAAGTGACTCATACAACCATATTTCATACATTTATGCAACATTACTGTCATAGGAAATGATACATTTGTGCCAATATTTCTGCCTTCTTTCCACCAAGCAGTACTTTGTTTAGAAGTTCCAATCCATACGTGGAGGTATTTGACGACAATGTTTCTTAACCATAAGGCCCATTGCCAGGCCACGAGCGAGGGCCGCCAAAATGATCTGTTTCTCAGCTGTAGTGCTTAGTTGTAATGCACTTTTCCACCACTTATGGCAGTAATGACAATCTCAAACAAATAGAAGAAGTCTGGAGCTTAAATCATGCTTTCTTTTAAGCGCAAAAATTATGACTTTAGTGGCGGAGCTATATTTCTTTTGACGGTTTAGGTAAGAAACACATTCACATTTTTCATCAACTATTTATATTATGCAGTATATTTGGTTAATTCGTATGTTTCTAATCAGCCTGATCTAAGCCTAAGGTTTATGTATTGGATAAATAATAATATCTGTGTGACACATGGTTTTATATCATTTAAAAAAATCAAGAGTAAGATCACTAATTCAGTGTTAAAGCAGCACTAAATGACTTTTCAACCTTCACTAACTATTTTCATTACTTTTGGAATAATACATGGACTTACAACTCATTGAATGACACCTCTGTCATGTCCTGAGGGGTTCTGCATCGCTTTTACTGGCACTTAGCAACTTTAAGGAGGGTGGCAGGAACCCTGCCACACAAAAAACTACAAATGTGCTGACTTGCTTTACGACATATGTCACTATCCCTTTTTCCCATTCCTTAAAAAGACGGAAGTCGATGCGAACGTCTACGTGCTGCCAGGAAACTAAAAGAAGGAGAAGAAGAAGAACGCCTACATGCAATTACTGCTATCATGGCTGAAGCTGCAAAATAGCCAAAGAAACGAAAAGTTTTGTCGGAGGAGACAAAAAAAGAAAAAGGGAGCTTACACAGATAAAAGGACAGTCAAGGATCAACATTGCCCGGCTTTTACACGCTGGCCTGAGCTCAAAGATGAGAAGGGATTTTCAGCTGATGCTGCCTTGCCTCTGTTCCTGCTAAACTAGTAAGTACCTTTCGATGCTCAAGCAAAATGATAATGCTAATGTTAGCTATCGGAAATGTGCGTTATAGCAATAAATAGCCACCAGCTTGATAGTTTCACACTACTTCCTTGGGAAACAATCTCCCGCCGGTCTTCCTTTGCTTCAGACCTTCATCCGCCCGATACATTGTTGGTCTTAGTGTCATGTTTGTAGTGCAATCCAAGATCATTTCTTGATAGTGTCTGCCATTTAACATCAGCATAGCCGTTAGAGACGTGATATTTGTGCAAATATTACAGCGGACATCGTGTCAGTATGACGCTAGTCCTCATGGGAAATGTGGTCTTCTTCTGGCAAAACACTACCGCCTTGGTCCATTAGCGCCCCCAAAATCTACCAAAGCTGAAAGTTGTACTTAGGGCTTGAACATTTGAGTTATAAGTAGTAGTAATGGAAAAGTTGGGCCCGAGGTAAAAATGGTTAAAGACCCCACACATTGTGTGTAAAGCAGATATATTCAACTAAATTGTTTTGAGGACCAAATTTCTAGAAAGTTAAGGAACCTTCACTATTAGTCATATTCTGTATATTCCAGAGAACCAGCGTCCTCTACAGAAGACATTTGATTTTGGGCTATTTATTTTGTCAGAGTTACAGGAACACTCTGCTGTTTTTCGGACCATTCATGGGCCGCCAGTTGGATAGTCCAGATGTTTAATGTACAGTAGGAATATTTTGGTTACTTTAAACAGGAAGTTAGGTATGGGCCATTTACATTGCAGCCTTCTGTGATAACGATGTAGGATGGACTTTTGTTTATCCCATTAAGAGGAACGCACTATATAATACTTGGTATATAAATGATAATAGAACCATTTCCATACAAGTTCCAGAGGCTACTAATTTGACTGCTGACATGTGCAGTAACATATCACATCATTTCCAGTTGTATTATTTAGTCAGACCCATTATTAATCTACTTGCTAATTTACTGTTTTTATCTGGTGACTTCCTCTTTTATTCAAATGTAGTAAGCACCTAATCTTCAATTGTTTGGATAATTTACATACATGTTGGCCGATATAACAGGTTTGGGTATATATCCAATACCAAGTAAATTCAGGGACAGTATTGGTCATACCAATGCTGATGCTGATACTACACATTTTTAAGATCATTGAATGATTCCAATATTTATTCACAATTATAATCAGACAAAAACACAGGATGGCGGTAGAACAATATCAGTTAAATATCTAAATGGTTTCTTAATATTGGCTCTGGTTTGAAATCCTTTATGTATTGCCCTTAAAGTACTCCAGTGTCCAGGGATTTTATAAGCAATAAGAAAAACAAAAATTATTTTGATAAAAAAAAAAAATAAATCCAATTACTGTAGTGTTGACCATACATTAATACTATTCTTGGTATCGTTACTGTCGATGTCTGTATTGATTCGCCAACCTTTGTTTACATTCAAGTCCCACTGGGGTGAGTTTTTCCTTGCCCTTATGTGGGCTCTGTACTGAGGATGTCGTTATGGCTTGTGCAGCCCTTTGAGACACTTGTGATTTAGGGCTATATAAATAAACATTGATTGATTGATTGATGGATAGAATTGATTGTGTACGGAGGAGGGACGTTCGACGCTCACAAGGGTGCTACATTGCGTTGGGGACGCGTTCGTACGCCAGTTGCTGTCAAATGTGCAGAACACAGCTGGAATGTGTCATTAACATGCACTATCACGATATAACGATAGTATTACAAGCTCTATCGTCGGCCATATTTACTGCATATCATTTATATCGTATATTGTCTACAAACCCCGTTTCCATATGAGTTGGGAAATTGTGTTAGATGTAAATATAAACGGAATACAATGATTTGCAAATCCTTTTCAACCCATACTCAATTGAATGCACTACAAAGACAAGATATTTGATGTTCAAACTAATAAACTTTAGTTTTTTTTTTGCAAATAATAATTAACTTAGAATTTCATGTCTGCAACACGTCCCAAAGTAGTTGGGAAAGGGCATGTTCACCACTGTGTTACATGGCCTTTCTTTTTAACAACACTCAGTAAACGTTTGGCAACTGAGGAGACACATTTTTTAAGCTTCTCAGGTGGAATTCTTTCCCATTCTTGCTTGATGTACAGCTTAAGTTGTTCAACAGTCCGGGGGTCTCCGTTGTGGTATTTTAGGCTTCATAATGCGCCACACATTTTCAATGGGAGACAGGTCTGGACTACAGGCAGGCCAGTCTAGTACCCGCACTCTTTTACTATCTAGCCACGTTGATGTAACACGTGGCTTAGCATTGTCTTGCTGAAATAAGAAGGGGCGTCCATGGTAACGTTCCTTGGATGGCAACATATGTTGCTCCAAAACCTGTATGTACCTTTCAGCATTAATGGCGCCTTCACAGATGTGTAAGTTACCCATGTCTTGGGCACTAATACACCCCCATACCATCACAGATGTTGGCTTTTCAACTTTGCGCCTACAACAATCCGGATGGTTCTTTTCGTCTTTGGCCCGGAGGACACAACGTCCACAGTTTCCAAAAACAACTTGAAATGTGGACTCGTCAGACTACATAACACTTTTCCACTTTGTATCAGTCTATCTTAGATGAGCTCAGGCCCAGCGAAGCCGACGGCGTTTCTGGATGTTGTTGATAAACGGTTTTCGCTTTGCATAGGAGAGTTTTAACTTGCACTTACAGATGTAGCAACCAACTATAGTTACTGACAGTGGGTTTCTGAAGTGTTCCTGAGCCCATGTGGTGATATCCTTTACACACTGATGTCGCTTGTTGATGCAGTACAGCTTGAGGGATCAAAGGTCACGGGCTTAGCTGCTTAAGTGCAGTGATTTCTCCAGATTCTCTGAACCCTTTGATGATATTACGGACCGTAGATGGTGAAATCCCTAAATTCCTTTCAATGGCTGGTTGAGAAAGGTTTTTCTTAAACTGTTCAACAATTTGCTCACGCATTTGTTGACAAAGTGGTGACCCTCGCCCCATCCTTGTTTGTGAATGACTGAGCATTTCATGGAATCTACTTTTATACCCAATCATGGCACCCACCTGTTCCCAATTTGCCTGTTCACCTGTGGGATGTTCCAAATAAGTGTTTGATGAGCATTCCTCAACTTTATCAGTATTTATTGCCACCTTTCCCAACTTCTTTGTCACGTGTTGCTGGCATCAAATTCTAAGGTTAATGATTATTTGCAAAAAAAAAAAGTTCATCAGTTTGAACATCAAATATGTTGTCTATGTAGCATTTTCAACTGAATATGGGTTGAAAATGATTTGCAAATCATTGCATTCCGTTTATATTTACATCTAACACAATTTCCCAACTCATATGGAAACAGGGTTTGTATATCAGGGGTCCCAAACCTTTTTTTTCACCAGGTACAGGTTTTATGTCGGCATTATTTTCACTGGGCAGCCTCCCACGTGTGACAGATAAATACAGCAAAAATAAGTGCGTGAAGACACAACTCACCACAATAGTGGGAGCCCTGGCCTTTTTTCATTTTGCAAAAAAGCTCTGCAAACACTAGCTTCTTTTTCGGCTAATGTATCTGATGCGTCTTCGTCAAGGACAAGAGCAGAGATATGAGATATATTATACAACTCGATATATTTGCCATTAGTTACAATGGAGTTCTATTTCTTTTAGTTTTATTTCTATTCTAAAAGTGATGTAATCACATTTTGTGCCATATGTCAAACACAGATACATTTATGTATGCTTTTTGTGCAATTTTCTAAATGTAAACACATCTGTTAATGCTAACGAGCTTAAAAAGTAGATGTCTTTCTGTCAGGGGGGTTCATCTGTGGAACAGCTTGGATGGTTCCTTAAAATGTTCCAGTTCCATTCACACATTTAAAAAAACACTTTAAGACCAATGTCTTGAAAAAATATATCACTCTTGAATCAACACAGTAGTTAATACTATGATCAATATTAAAAACTAAATGTGGGATACAAATAATAATGGAAGTATAATTGTTTGTATATAGTATATAATTGGTACAAAGGTTTAACTAACATGTGTACAAGGATATTTCACATGTCTTTACTGTGTACATAATTTAACAGTGTTTATGTTGTGTACAAGGTGTATTTATAATATGTTGTACAAAGAAAATGTTATATTTTTTGGAAGCTCATCTTGTATTTGACATTGTTTATAGGGTTAGGCGCAATAAGTGTTCAACTTCAGCCTAAACCCTTTCGGTCTGCAAGATTTTCAATTTATGAATGTACAACTGTTTGTTTATGTAAAACTATTTGTTTATTTTGTTGACCACTGACCGAAGAATAATAAACTAACTAACTATAACTAACTAACTATGTGTGCAATATAGGGCTATGTGCAACACAAGCAGCACTTTAATTTACAAGGCCAAGGACGTTGTGTATTTTCTTCCTTCAGCACACTTGCACTTTAACACTTCTCCATCTGCACATTCACTACTGTGGTGACTTTATTCCTGATCTGAGGTCATGCAGCAGCCTACTGTTTCATATAGGTCTTCATTTAATGATATTTTTATTATTATAACTGAGTCTGTGTATTTTATTGTGCTACTTATGTCGGATGTTGTGCTGTCTAACTTAACTTAAGCGTCTTTTAAAAAATCAGGCTTCACTACACATCTTAAAACATAGTCTGGAGCTCACCATCCATCAATGAGAGCTTTAAGTTTGATCATTTAGTTTGGGGCCGGTGTTGTAACGTGACTGTAAAGTTAGCATTTTAGTGCACACAGCTATGCTACTGTTGCTAACGCTTGAGTCCTATTGTCCCATCTTCTCTGCCATCTGCACACCTACGCTGTTGGAATCGAACTAAAAGGGAGGAGCTAAAGGCCGTCTCCTGATTGGTCAACAGCATACAAAGAACATTTCTGATTTGACCTGGAAGTTTCACTTTGTAACGTGAAATGCAGGACACTTTTATTGGCTTCCCTTCTTTGTTGCATTAACTGCTTTGACAGGGATTTTCAAACTGTGGTCGGTGTAACAGTCGCGGTGTGCGGGCCCCATGTAGTGCAGTGCTTCTCAAATATTTTCTATTGCGCCCCCCACTTCCACCCTGACTATAAATAATATATCATGTCTATAAAATTGTTATACCTATACCTCTACATAACATTGTATGTTTTTTAACATTAAAGTAAACAACACACCGGTCTTTCCTTGTCTCCCACCGTGCTACATACGCTTCGTCATATTCTGCTACAGCAAAAAAAGCATGTTCCCTGAGGTCACACGCGCCCCCAAGGGGGGGCCCGCCCCACTATTTGAGAAGGACTGATCTAGTGGTATACCGAAGAATCACTTAATTAAATATTCAAACACAGCATTATTGTTCAAACTGTGTATAATGTCGTAGTGGCCAAAATATACTTGTGAAATAAAACCTTTGCCTTGTTTTTAATGAACACTTAGGCCTTCTATGCTAGTGTATTTTAATGTTGGTCATTATAGTGGTACTTGGAGAGCCAAGTGTTTTCTGAGGTGGTACTTGGTGAAAAAAGTTTTATGAACCACTGTGTTATGATGTCGGACTTTTCAGGATGGAAACTTACAGCAGGAAGGGGATTCATATGGCTCCATTCGACACGATTTACCTGACACATGAAACGTGACAAATCAGGGGGTGCACTATCCACTTTAGCGCCAGGTGGCAGTAGAGAGTTAAATAACTTAAAACGTTAATACAAGTTTGACCACAGCCTCAGTTGCTATGTAGAGTCCATCATTTTCAGCAGACTGCATTGGGAAATGATTAACCCCCCACCCTCTTCCTCTCACGTGAGATCCACCCAGGAACGGGGCCACAGGAATCCCTTCACAACTGTAAGTGCACTTAAGTGTACTGCTTGGTGCTAATGTGGCTGCTGAGTCCCACTCACACTTGACTGTCGCGTAGAGGAGAGTGGCGATGTGGTAGAGTGGAATGATAGAAATGCACAAATAGAATGCAATACCTCTGATGAGATGGCAAGCGGGCCACCTGTTCAATGGTATCCATTTGTAAAAGCTGTCGCAATCAAGGGGCCCTAAAAGTGTACAGTTAGTGCTGGTGTCAGTATGCAGTTCAAGGAAAGAAAAGTGAGTATCAAATCTTTTTCTTCTGTTTTCGAAGTTAGAATGGATGTTTGAGGTTGGGTTGATGAAAGTGGACAAAGTAGGAGGTGATGCACACACGCACGTTACAGAAATACATCGCTTCAAGTATGTAAGGATGCTGAAATGCACACACGGGGTGATTCGATGGCGAGATCATAAACAGGAGTGAGCTCACGACGCCGCTCGGCTAATCAGGCCGGCGTCAGAGCGGCGGCTGACAGGTTGGTGGAAATGACATGCATGGAAAGGCGCGGCCCTTTCAGCTGTGATTAGCCGCCGTTATCGCCTCAATCAACTAATTGCGCTCTAATTGTCTTGCATATAAAAACAGTTGAAATCATTACGGCTTCTTTGCAGACGCTATTTTGATATTGGCTAAAGGGATTAATAAAAGCAGCCGAGCGTGACTCTGAAGTCGTGTGCGATGCTGAAGACGAGGCCCACGCACCGTCGCTCTTCTGCTTTGCTCAGGTGATTTAATAACACCGACATATTGGGATAATCTGCTTAGATTATATTAAGTGGGAAGAACACTTAACGGCCCGATGTGGAATAAAAGGTCTGAATAGAAATAATGTCAATGCAATGAATTCCTTTTAAACAACCAACAATATCAATACAAAACACATTTATAGAGAATAATTACAGTTTTGTGTGCAGAGAACAATGCAAAATACATTTAAATGATCAAATGTAACATTACCTTGACCTTTTCTTGAAGACTTCCCGGCAAAGATGGTGACGAGTGAAGGAGGAGGATGGGAGTGCACTAATAGAATACTTTACTATGATCTCTTTTTTTAATTCACTAGTGTTTTTCACCTTCTTCATCAAAGGGCTGGCACTTGCAACTTTCTTTGGCCCCATGGTGGCTTGTTTTGCAGTTGTATTTAATAAAAAAATAATGACGCAGACTGAGTCACCAACACGTGGGATTCCTTGTTTGGGTACTTGATCCCCGACACAGACTAGTTTATTACAGGCTGTACTATAACCAAGACGGTACACAAAAACCTACTCAGTGGCCTAGTAGTTAGAGTGTCCGCCCTGAGATCGGTAGGTTGTGGCTTCAAACCCCGGCCGAGTCATACCAAAAATATAAAAAATGGGACCCATTGCCTCCCTGCTTGGCACTCAGCATCAAGGGTTGGAATTGGGGGTTATATCCCCAAAAATGATTCTCAGGCGCGGCACCACTGCTGCCCACTGCTCCCCTCACCTCCCAGGGGGTGATCAAGGGGATGGGTCAAATGCAGAGTACAAATTTCACCACACCAAGTGTGTGTGTGACAATCATTGGTACTTTAACTTTAACCTGGGAAAACTTTTGAATCAAAAATGAAATCAAGTCATGCAACATTGAACCTAATATAGGAATACCTATGAATCTATGAAAACTGTCTGAAAGACAGATTATCTTATATTTGGGGTTTAGGAATTCATATATGCAAATTACTTCTCCCCAAGCAAGCTTTTCTTCCTGTCACTCACATACAAAACCGTGGACCTGACAAATGGAACTATCAGAATAAGGCGTTGTAATGCCAATTTATAAATAAGCATATGAGTCATCCAACAACGTAAATGATTTTACTGATATTGAGACCATTTTTTATAAAAATATTAATTTTATAGCCTTCGATTTTGTGGGGTGGTCATTATGCTAATTAAACTAACATTGATGAGAATGCTACAATTGCTTGTAATAAGTATTGTTGGCACCTACTCTTTGTTAGTGTTTTTTTTATATTGTTGGACCAGCCAGTATTGTTAAAGTTATTATCGACACTGACTTTACTATTTAAAATGGGGTGCAGTACTTTTATACGTACTCTTAAATCATAACATTTTTATTTGGCGTGCACGCTCAAAAGTAGCCTGTGATCCTGAAAACAACTCTTCCTGTCCGCTGCTTTAAATATGAGCAACAATACATAAAAAGTGATTTTCCCAAAATGATGTACGCCCGTTGGTGTTTTACTACACGTTGTAAATACTGGACACAAAGCAATGGGAGGAAAAGAATAAGAACATTCATTTCCGTTGGTAAGCTGACTTGAAAATGAGCCAGCCTGATCTTTCATAACAAATATTTTGCTTCCTACACTGATGCCAGCAGATTATGGCAGATAGCCAGTGAACCTAAAACAATTAACAGAGGCTTTGTTTTTGTTTGTGGATATGATAAACCAATTATTTAGTCTTGTTGGTCCAAATTTGTCCGACATGCTGCGTATCGTACATGTGAAATACATGCTGGCCCTCCACTTCCTGGTTGGATTCAGTTTAATGACGTGTCCTATAAAGTTTACTTCAGCAGGACTAATGGGCTCTTCATTATCCCACCTCAACCCATGAGCTAATTACTTTCCCCCCCACTAAGCAGGTGTTATTTGCATAGCCTGCTCTCCCCCCAGTCACTTTAATTGTGTCCAGCTATTAAAAACATGCCCCAACAAGCCGAATGGCAGCCCAACAAGTCGGCCATGCTTCACTTCGCCGGCGCCATAAAACTGATGAAATATTCAGCGAGGTCCAAGAGAAGAGAAGCGCCAAGCAAACAAATAGTTGACCGAGCCTTCACATTGACAGCCAGGTCCTGACACCAGCAAGGGCCTATTTACTGGGCCGCTGGGTTAAATAGTCGCAATACTGTTACAGCCTCTTTAACACAGAATAAATGAACGTGTTTGACCGCTTTGGGACAGTTGTGTGTGTGTGTGTGTGTGTGTGTGTGTGTGTGTATGTGTGTGTGAGTATGTGTGTGTTTGAATTGTTCCATTGAAATTGCTGGAATCGTAAAAGTCGGAATTACTGATTAGGAGGCAAAGGGGAACCTACTTCTGCAAACAGTGTTGTGCTGCTGTGTTTTGTCTGTCCGCTACGCTCCAGATTACTGGTGTGTGTGTGTGACAGGAAGAAAAGCCCTGACTCGGGTTCGGAAGAAGTCATTAGGCGACTGTATGGTTTGCATGTGTGAATCTTAGCGATTGGAATCTTAAAACAACTCACGATTCGATCAGATTCGTAGGTTATGATTCAATTAAAGTTAAAGTACCACTGATAGTCACACACACACTAGGTGTGGTGGAATTACTCTCTGCGTTTGACCCATCTCCTTGTTCCACCCCCTGGGAGGTGAGGGGAGCAGAAAAAACTTAGAAGAAAAAAGATGGTTGCAAAGCCACATTTTCAGTGTAGAAATGTTTTGGCCTTAAAACGAGAGAGCAATATGAGCCCATCAACTAGGACGAACGAACAAGTATGCCCAATTTGTTGGAAGGTGATGGCAAGAACAATAAAAACACAACAACAAGAACAAAACAAACCACTCAACCGTAAATTTATTGATGGTTTTTGACTAACTGATATTTGTCCAAGTATGGGCTTGTAGACAATCGACTATATGCTATCGTTGTTGTCTTTAAAAAGTATAAAAACCAGACCACTGAAAGTTAACTTGTTAACACATGCGATTAATCACAAAAAAAACCTCACATTAATCATGTATTAAAGTTAAAGTACCACTGATAGTCACACACACACTAGGTGTGGTGAAATTAACCTCTGCATTTGACCCATCCCCTTGTTCCAGTGATTCGCTCAGGAATTATTTTTGGTGATTTAACCCCCAATTCCAACCCTTGATGCTGAGTGCCAAGCAGGGAGGTAATGGCTCCCATTTTTATAGTCTTTGGTATGACTCGGGCGGGGTTTGAACTCACGACCTACCGATCTCAGGGCGGACACTCTAACCCAGGGGTGCTCATTATGTCGATCGCGAGCTACCGGTCGATCTCGGAGGGTGTGTCAGTCGATCACCAGCCAGGCATTAAAAAAATAGTCCTAAAAATGAGCGATCATAAATCTTCACTATGACGTCACTTTCGTCACTTGATTGACATTCACGGCACCCGAGGGTCTTCTGAGATGACGATGGCTGCTGCCAGCTCATTAAAATTACCGACTGGAAGGCGAGAAACACTTTATTTCAACAGACTCTGGCGCCGTACCTGTCGTCAAAACTCCAAAGACCGACTGCACAGTTGCGCTAACAAAATATGAGTCTCAGAAAGCTGGCGTGCACAAGCTAGCAAGCTACGGAGTTTGCCGACAATGTATTTCTGGTCAAGTGTATACAAAGGAGTACGGAAGCTGGACAAATAAGATGCCAAAAACCAACCACTTTCATGTGGTATTGGACAGAAAGGAGGACTTTTTTTCTCCTCCATTCGAAAATGCGGACGTTATGAGCACCACTGTCTGATTCCTATCAATGCAAGTCATCAGAATCAGGTAATACACCAACTTATATTCTGGTCTTCATGAAAGAAAGGACTCTATATGTGTTAAACATGCTTGTATTATCTTTAAACACCTTTAACATATTAACTATATGTGTTAAACATGCTTGTATCATCTTTAAACACCTTTAAGTTGTTAACAATATTAACTATATGTGTTAAACATGCTTGTATTATCTTTAAACACCTTTAACTTATTAACAATATTAACTATATGTATTAAACATGCTTGTATTATCTTTAAACACCTTTAACTTGTTAACAATATGAACTATATGTATTAAACATTCTTGTATTATCATTAAACACCTTTAATTTATTAACAATATTAACTATGTGTTAAACATGCTTGCATTATCTTTAAACACCTTTAACTTGTTAACAATATTAACTATATGTATTAAACATACTTGTATTATCATTAAACACCTTTAATTTTTTAACAATATTAACTATATGTGTTAAACATGCTTGCATTATCATTAAACACCTTTAACTTATTAACAAAAACATATATTTCATAAATAAGTAAATATAAATTATATATATGAATGAGGTAGATCCCCACGACTTGATCAATTGAAAAGTAGCTCGCCTGCAGAAAAAGTGTGAGCACCCCTGCTCTAACCACTAGGCCACTGAGCAGGTAATTGATGAGAATGTAATTCCTCAATTCAACACGGTTCTCGATTCAAGACGATTCTCGCAATATATTATTTGGTATAAAAATATATTTTCAGGTCCCACACCCGCACAGAGTTTGGCTAATTGGAGGGAAGGAATATCAGCTGGGAGCTCCAGTTGTCCACTCTCTGCTAATTGCCTGCTGTCCTCGGTCCTGCCTGGGTGGGCCTTTCATCCACTCCTGTTTTCTGAACATTTGTTTGCTTTGGACATTTTTTTGTCTTTTGTTAACTGTCATACTCCAGTTTTGCTATATTAAACAATATTTTGTGCACATTTAACATCAGTCGCGTCTCCCCCTTTGTCATTGCGTCCTAGAGCCAGCCGTAACAAGTTTTAAACAACCAGTGTTTTTCAGTAAGTACAAGTTTGGTTTTGCGTGGTCAATTTGTAGTCCGGTTTTGTTTATGAGCATTTTTCGCATTGTGTCAGCTCTTTCTTTGATTGGCTTGTGAAGTCTTGGTGGAGCTGGCCGTTTGTTACTGATGAGTGTGTTGGAGGCTTTATCCTGTGACGTCCATCCATCCATCCATCTTCTACTGCTTGTCCCTTTCAGGGTCGTGGGGGGTGCTGGAGCCTATCTCAGCTGCATTCGGGCGGAAGGCGGGGTACACCCTGGACAAGTCGCCACCTCATCACAGGGCCAACACAGATAGACAGACAACATTCACACTCACATTCACACACTAGGGCCAATTTAGTGTTGCCAATCAACCTATCCCCAGGTGCATGTCTTTGGAGGTGGGAGGAAGCCGGAGTACCCGGAGGGAACCCACACAGTCACGGGGAGAACATGCAAACTCCACACAGAAAGATCCCGAGCCCGGGATTGAACTCAGGACCTTCGTATTGTGAGGCACATGCACTAACCCCTGCGCACCGTGCTACCCCCCTCTGACGTCATGTGCCTTATATGTGCTGAAGTTTGGCGTGAGTATAGATCACATTTTTTCCATGATTTTTTTCTGCTGCAGCTGTTATTAAGACCCAGAGGGTAAGTGTACTTCTTGCAATGGTCACTGAAAGTTTAAAGAGAAGAGGAAGAGGAAAAGCGTTGCCCAACAGGGCATTTTGTGTTTTAGCGTGGAAGTTAAGAGCGGGTTGCAGCTTCCATTTTTCCCTTTTACTTGTATCGAATCGGTTACGCTTGTATGCCGACCTGCTAGTTGTGCATACGTGCTGTCAGTATCTAGTGCATCCGAAAATGAGGGTTGAGTTTGTAAAGTTTTTGGCTAGCTAGTTAGTGGGATTTCCTTGTCTTTGTGTTGGTGTACATTGCTACATAATCACTCAAGCTTCTGTGGGCTTTTGTATTTGTTACCATGAATGACGTAGTGGAGGAGTTTGTAGAAGCGCCAGGCGGTTTAGACAACTGCACTGGGACTGCACAGGCGGTTTAGACAACTGCACTGGGAGGCCGTTATTTGAGATTGCAGAGCTGTAGAAAAACATTTCATGGGGGGCATTCAATTCTTTCAAGGGGGCACCTGCCAAAAATTGATTCCCGCCGCGTGCTGAAGCTGCACTACTGGTACTTGGTTACTGATTACTACATGTAAGACCAACAATTATGTTCGTTGTTGTTGTAATGATATGTGTTTGAAATTATTCAATCAATCAATCAATCAATGTTTATTTATATAGCCCTAAATCACAAGTGTCTCAAACAGACACAACGACATCCGCGGTACAGAGCCCACATAAGGGCAAGGAAAAACTCACAACCCCAATGGGACGTCGATGTGAATGACTATGAGAAGCCTTGGAGAGGACCGCATATGTGGGTGACCCCCCCCCCCCCCCCCTCTAGGGGAGACCGGATGCAATGGACGTCGAGTGGGTCTGACATAATATTGTGAAAGTCCAGTCCGTCAATCAATCAATCAATCAATGTTTATTTATATAGCCCTAAATCACAGGTGTCTCAAAGGGCTGCACAAGCCACAACGACATCCTCGGTACAGAGCCCACATAAGGGCAAGGAAAAACTCACCCCAGTGGGACGTCGATGTGAATGACTGAGAAACCTTGGAGAGGACCGCATATGTGGGTAAACCCCCCCCCCCCCCCCAGGGGAGACCGAAAGTAATGGATGTCGAGTGGGTCTGACGTAGATCGAACTTAATAGTGAGAGTGCAGTCCATAGTGGGGCCAGCTTTTATTGTGTCCAACAATTGAAAGAGTTGGCCATTTCTATACAATTAATGAGATTGTAAAGGACTGTTAGTGATTCGATGTTGATGTGCTAAAACCTCTTTCCTGTTTAAAAGCTGCATACAATATTAAATGTTCTTTGTTCAAGCACATGATACATATGAATAAAGTGTTTGGATGTCTTCATTAAATCAAATCTTTCCTGCCAAAAAGGGATTCAAAGTAACACTTTGACACATCTCATCTGTGCAAACATTACTAGAATAACCTTAAGAGATGCACGAATGAGATGTGTCAATGTGAAAATATTATTTTGAATCACTTTGGCAAACATAAGTTGTCATTTGGCCTGGGGTATATGTCAGCTGTTTACTTTACTTCAACACGTAAATAGTACAGTATGTACTTTATTATCATATATCTAACTCTCTTGGGGTAAACTAGTAATTTATGAATTCCTCTTTGGCACCCAAGAATACATTGATTTAATGAGTACATCCAAACACTTGATTAATATTTATTATTTTAAATGTGCTCTATAAATAAAGTTGATTGATGTGCATTAACAAAGGACAGTTAATATTGTATGTAGCTTATAAACAACAACAACAACATTGGATCTACAACGGTTCTTTGCAATCTCATTATTACCGTTAAAAATGGCCAATTCTTTCATTTTTCAGACACAATAAAGGCTTGAATAATTTCAAACACATATCGTTACAATGACCATGAATATAAGTGGTTTTCAGATCTTACATGTAGTAATCAGTTGTTGACAGACAAAGGCCCAGCAAGGTTGGTTGGTTTAGCGATCAATGCACGCTCACTCAGCGGGAATAATAGATTTAACTTACAGATGCTGATGGCATCATAGGAGTAGAAATCTAATGAGTCCTATTCACTTAATCCCAGTTGTACACATAATATGATGTGGAAAATGTTAAAGCCACACATTTTGGTTTCGTTTTTGGCAGGGACTCCTGACTTCTTCATCTGAAGAGAAAAAGCGTTTGATTGGCTGTTATTGGTAACACACCCCTCTTTCGATGTACGCCGTTCATGGAGCTGTGATTGGATATACTCTGAACCTGTCCCACCCATCGACAAGACACAAATAAATATGATTGGATTTCATTTCTGTCAACCTTTTTTGGCTCATCGTGTTATCGTCTTAGTCAACATGTATTTGTTTTGATTAAATATCGTCCTATTTTTTCCTGCTCCGATGTAAAAAAAACAAAAACAAAAACAGCCTCCTGCTCAGGGCGGGCACGGCTGACTCTGTGGGCGGGACTGTTGCAGAGTATTACAAAGTCGATATTGGAGAAACAAAGAAAATATTGTTAAAATAGTTTGAAAGTTCAGTTAGTTAAAATTGGCATTCTGAAGGCAGAAGTGTTGCCTGCAGGTGTCATTGCTTTGACTTCTGAGCAGCAGAAATACTTGCTTTTAGTTGTGAATCAGACTGAGCATGAAACTGGGAAAATGCGAGTGGAGGTTGAGAAAATGCGAGTACAGGCGTGAAGCGAGAAAAGGATGCAGGATCTGGAAATTGCTAAATTTGAGATGCGCGGCAGAAACTTGATTTAATGAGACAGGGCAGTCTTGGGGATAGCTTAACTGGCCCAGGATCAGTGTACATTAGGAGCACGAAGAAAAAAGGAGAATCTTAGTGATTTGCGGCTTGTTCCTGAGTTCAATGAAAAAGACCCTAAAACTTGTTTTTCCCCTATTTGAGAGTTTAGCAGAGGCTCGTGGTTGATCTGAGGCTACATGCATGTTAATCCTACAGTGGAATTTGGTAGGGAAAGCTCAGCAAGAGTTTTCAGCATTGAGTAGTGCTGACAGAGGTACATATCTTGAAGTTAAAGCGGCAGTGCTTAAAGAGTACGAGTTGTGCCCGAGTTTTCGTGGTCGGAACTGTTTTATTTTATAATTTATTTTTAATAAATCTGCAAAATAAAAAAATTAAAACGTTCCACGTTGTATTTATGGGGCACTGTAATTATAATTATGAGGACAAACAGGAATAAGACAGT
Organism: Nerophis lumbriciformis; assembly: GCF_033978685.3. Taxonomy (NCBI): domain Eukaryota; kingdom Metazoa; phylum Chordata; class Actinopteri; order Syngnathiformes; family Syngnathidae; genus Nerophis; species Nerophis lumbriciformis. The sequence goes on from NC_084556.2 coordinate 24,464,758, forward strand.
AACATAACATGGTAAAGTAAAGCGCTGTGAATACTTTACGGATGCACTGTATAAATAAAAATATATTTTTAGAAAGTCTATTTTTGAAAATGTATATACCGATCCACAATCGGGATAAATAAGAATCGTTGTTCCGATGAGGTGGCGACTTGTCCAGGGTGTACCCCGCCTTCCGCCTGAATGCAGCTGAGATAGGCTCTAGCAACCCCCCGCAACCTCAAAAAAAGGGACAGGACAAGCGGTAGAAAATGGATGGATGGATGGAATGTATTTTTGTTTTTCAGCATCCCTAATAAATCTCGAGATCCCCAATGTCTTATATTCGGGTCAATACAGTTGTTGTTGTGTGAATTAATAATAAAATAACAATGTTCAGTAGAAAGTAAGACTTTTGAGACTTATTTGTAAATTGTTGTTTTGATTTTGTGTTGTTAAAGGTCAATACAGTACAGTGATAATTCTGTTTCCTCATGCACCCTGTTTCATATTTCAGCAAAATTTTGCTCCAATGTTCCTGTACCGTCTTGGTTATCGTACGGCCAAATGTTGTGTATGACAAACTAGTCCGTTTGCCTGCGTAATTCAGCGATACCAATTGCCTAAACAAACAATCCCACGTTGGTGACTCGGTGTTTTCCTTTTTTAATTAATACGATTATAAAACAAAACACCAGAGGGCCAAAGAAAGTAGTGAGTGCCAGCACTTTCAAAAAGAAGGTGAGAAAAACTCTTGAATTCGAGACAGTACTTGTAGCAAGCCACTCCTCCTTTCTCTCCACTCATCGCCGTCTTTGCCAACAAAAATCTAAAAATGAAGTTAAAAGTGACGTTAAATGTTACTGCATGTAAAACTACAATTATTTTAAAAAAAAAGTGTTTTGCGTCCATATTTTTGGGTGTCTGGAATGGATTAACGTAATTTCTGGACTACAAGCCGCTGCTTTTTTTTCTCACGCCTTGAACCCTGCACTTAATACAATGTTGAGGTTAATACATGTTTTTTTTCCTGGTTCACAATTTTCACCAGCCACCAATAAATTTAGCCTCGTCCCATCAGACCAATAGCCGAATGGTGGAGCAATGAAATTGTTCACATTTTCAAATGCACTCACCCATTTAGGGCACGATGGACTGAAGAAACAGCAGAATTCACAAAACACAGTCCCAAAACTCAAGACAATAGACCCAGCCATGGAAAAAAGAAACGGTCGTCGCACAGAACGGAAATACATCACCACTAACAGATCCCGAAAGGCCGGACGGCCGCGCAAAGAGTAGAAAGTGTATGCCAGGGACATTCAACTAAATTGTGGTGGGGAGCACATTTCCAGAAAGCTGAGGTCTCTTCACTATAATTCTTATTATATATATTTCAGAACCCAAGTGTCCTCTAAAGTAGCCATTTAATTTTTGTCTATTAATTTTGTCAGACCTACAGGAGCGCTCTGCTGTTTTTAAGATCCTTTGGCAAAAATGTAAGTTTCTAGTCTTTTCAACTGAACTGGACCTGAAGCCCATATGATGAAAAAGAGAGGACTTCAAATATAATATTGAGGAACACTACTTGTATAACTAAAGAAGTTGACTACTGACTGCATCTGAAGTAAACAAGCTACAACCACACCGAACTTGCATAATTCACATTACGAAATACAATCGTATCAGCCAAAAAGGAGAGGACTTAAAGGGGTGCTTTGAGGAACGCCTCAGTTATGTAAATCACAAGTTTGGACCCCAGAGTTTTATGTTTGCTAGCAAGGTTAAAATGTCAATGCAAGGATCTGCCAATGTGTTTACAGCAGTCCAAGTTCCTCTATACATCAGGAGCACTCCAGTGTTTTTAGGAATTTGCTGAGGCAAAAATGTTTGAACCGTGTGTATGGTGTGATTCCTGGGCTGGATTTGACCCCCTAGGACAGTGGTTCTCAAATGGGGGTACGCGTACCCCTGGGGGTACTTGAAGGTATGCCAAGGGGTACGTGAGATTTTTTTTAAATATTCTAAAAATAGCAACAATTTAAATGTCTGTCAAAAAGAACTGTGAAAAGAAATGCAACAATGCAATATTCAGTGTTGACAACTAGATTTTTTGTGGACATGTTCCATAAATATTGATGTTAAAGATTTCTTTTTTTGTGAAGAAATGTTTAGAATTAAGTTCATGAATCCAGGTGGATCTCTTTTACAATCCCCAAAGAGTGCACTTTAAGTTGATGATTACTTCTATGTGTAGAAATCTTTATTTATAATTGAATCACTTGTTTATTTTTCAGCAAGTTTTTAGTTATTTTTATATCTTTTTTCCAAATAGTTCAAGAAAGACCACTACAAATGAGCAATATTTTGCACTGTTATACAATTTAATAAATCAGAAACTGATAACATAGTGCTGTATTTTACTTCTTTATCTCTTTTTTTCTAACCAAAAATGCTTTGCTCTGATTAGGGGGTACTTGAATTAAAAAAATGTTCACAGGGGGTACATCACTGAAAAAAAGTTGAGAACCACTGCACTAGGACACAAGTTGAATAGCCCTGGTGTTGGCCGTGTTACAGACACTGTCCTTCGGTAAATTTGTGAACGAACACATGCGCCTAAATAAATGTTCATGTTTCAATGTGTACACCTGCAGCTTTTAGACTTGTGTGGCCAATATATGTACAACATTACATTTGTCCAAACTAGGGCTGTCAAAGTTAATGCGATAACTTTAATTTCCTTAAAGGGGAACATTATCACCAGACCTATGTAAGCGTCAATATATACCTTGATGTTGCAGAAAAAAGACCATATATTTTTGTAACTGATTTCCGAACTCTAAATGGGTGAATTTTGGCGAATTAAACACCTTTCTAATATTCGCTCTCGGAGCGATGACGTCACAACGTGACGTCACATCGGGAAGCAATCCGCCATTTTCTCAAACACCGGGTCAAAACAGCTCTGTTATTTTCCGTTTTTTCGACTGTTTTCCGTACCTTGGAGACATCATGCCTCGTCGGTGTGTTGTCGGAGGGTGTAACAACAAGAACAGGGACGGATTCAAGTTGCACTAGTGGCCCAAAGATGCGAAAGTGGCAAGAAATTGGACGTTTGTTCCGCACACTTTACCGACGAAAGCTATGCTACGACAGAGATGGCAAGAATGTGTGGATATCCTGCGACACTCAAAGCAGATGCATTTCCAACGATAAAGTCAAAGAAATCTGCCGCCAGACCCCCATTGAATCTGCCGGAGTGTGTGAACAATTCAGGGACAAAGGACCTTGCTAGCATGGCAAGCAATGGCGGCAGTTTGTTCCCGCAGACGAGCGAGCTAAACCCCCTGGATGTCTTGGCTCACACCGTTCCTTATGCCACCGAAGATGATCAAGAGAAGAATATCGACCCTAACTTCCCTGGCCTGCTGACATCAACTCCAAAACTGGACAGATCAGCTTTCAGGAAAAGATAGCGGATGAGGGTATGTCTACAGAATATATTAATTGATGAAAATTGGGCTGTCTGCACTCTCAAAGTGCATGTTGTTGCCAAATGTATTACATATGCTGTAAACCTAGTTCATAGTTGTTAGTTTCCTTTAATGCCAAACAAACACATACCAATCGTTGGTTAGAAGGCGATCGCCGAATTCGTCCTCGCTTTCTCCCGTGTTGCTGGCTGTCGTGTCGTTTTCGTCGGTTTCGCTTGCATACGGTTCAAACCGATATGGCTCAATAGCTTCAGTTTCTTCTTCAATTTCGTTTTCACTACCTGCCTCCACACTACAACCATCCGTTTCAATACATGCGTAAACTGTTGAATCGCTTAAGCTGCTGAAATCCGAGTCTGAATCCGAGCTAATGTCGCTATAGCTATGCGCCATGTTTGTTTGTGTTGGCATCACTATGTGACGTCACAGGAAAATGGACGGGTGTATATAACGATGGTTAAAATCAGGCACTTACTCAGTGGCCTAGTGGTTAGAGTGTCCGCCCTGAGATTGGTAGATTGTGAGTTCAAACCCCGGCCGAGTCATACCAAAGACTATAAAAATGGGACCCATTACCTCCCTGCTTGGCACTCAGCATCAAGGGTTGGAATTGGGGGTTAAATCACCAAAAATGATTCCCGGGCGCGGCACCGCTGCTGCCCACTGCTCCCCTCACCTCCCAGGGGGTGATCAAGGGGATGGGTCAAATGCAGAGGACAAATTTCACCACACCTAGTGTGTGTGTGACAATCATTGGGACTTTAACTTTAACTTTAACTTTGAAGCTTTTTTTAGGGATATTGCGTGATGGGTAAAATTTTGAAAAAAACGTCGAAAAATAAAATAAGCCACTGGGAACTGATTTTTAATGGTTTTAACCCTTCTGAAATTGTGATAATGTTCCCCTTTAAGTTCCTTTAAGTTTTTTAATGTGTGATTAACGCACACGCGTCCTTTTTGACTCTTGGAACGTTCCGTACCGAGGAAAAATTGGCTGCGTTCACTAGTTACTAAAGAGCCACAAGCGGGAAAATACTGAGCAGAAATGGACAAAGAAAGGGGTACATTATGGAATTATCAGGTTCAAAGCCATGACAAGTGAGCCGTGAGCTGTCTTCACTGGAGCAAATGCCTGCTGCGTGTGTCGTTCACACAGGTGGGTGGAACGTCACTTCTGTGTTTAGATTACAGTTAAAAGTTAAAGTTAAAGTTAAAGTACCAATGATTGTCACACACACACTCTAGGTGTGGCGAGATTATTCTCTGCATTTGACCCATCACCCTTGATCACCCCCTGGGAGGTGAGGGGAGCAGTGGACAGCAGCGGTTGCCGCGCCCGGGAATCATTTTTGGTGATTTAACCCCCAATTCCAACCCTTGATGCTGAGTGCCAAGCAGGGAGGTAATGGGTCCCATTTTTATAGTCTTTGGTATGACTCGGTTAAGGTACAGTACTAACATAACACCTGTATTACATCAAAACCCACTGTGACTGGTTTATTAAAATGGCATAAAAGCTCAACAGAAATGTGAAATGGTAAGCAAGAAGTTGAAAAGGGATTTTTTTTTAATGCAGTCAGGTCCGTCGTCAAGAGACTTTCTCAAACCAAAAGTGCTATGCTTCACATCCGATTTAAATACAGAGACAAAATAAGAATGTCTTACATTAAGATCATGCTTTGTCAAATAAGTTTTGTAATATATTCTGTGATATTTGTACCTAAATAAATACTAGTACATTAGTTGATGAATGTGGGGATAGCTGAAATATTGTGTAAATTAAAAAAAAAAAAGTTCTGGTTGATACTCTGCCGTTACAGAATGTTTAACAGGCTGAATATTACACATTATTAATAAATAGAGAAGGTTAAAACATTGTCATGCAGCGATAAGAATAGCATTAATTTTACAACATGTAATGTACAGAATATCAGAAACATTTATTCAGGTAGAAATATCACAGATTATTTTACTAAAAATCTATAACAATCAAAGCATGATCGGAACAATCAATATTTTGTGTTATTAATGTGTGAAAGTGATATTTAAAAATACCAGCAGGAATACAAATTCTGCAGACTTTTTTTTTTATTGTCATTAAAAGCGTGTTTATACACTTATTAATGATGACAAATTATATCTATCTGCTATTAATCGCAGTAAATTTTGAGAGAACTATGAACAAAATGTGATTAATCGAGATTAAATATTTTACTCGTTTGACAGCCGTAGTCCAAACATTAGGTAGTTACGGCTTATATTTAGATGCGCTCTTAGCCCGGAAATGAGGGTAATTGGATCTACATTATTTCTAATGGGAAAAATTGCTTCGATTTTTGTACGATTCGGCTTTCATTGGACCTTTTGGAACTAATTACTAATAACAAAAAACGGAGATGTCACAGAACTATCTTCAATGTCATGTCCCAACTCCTCCATTAATAATTACATGTTCTTTGTGCCAACTTGACAAAGCAAGTGGCGGCTAACCAACCGCAGCGCCAACTTGGACAAAGACAGTGACGGAGACGAAACCTGCTGGACGGCGGCGCGAACTCGAGCCCCGGGACAGCTTGGTTTCTAAAAATAACATAAATTTGTTCTGCGAGGCTGACGCACAGGGGGTGAAATGAGGTGATTGTGTGCTACTTGCTGAAGGGAACCAACATTAGCATTTGACACAGATAACTTTCAAAGCCAAGATTTTTTCTTTCTTTTACTCTGATGTGCACACACTTTATTGACCTCAAGATAATTAAGATCTACACCAGTGATTCGCAAACTGTGGTATGCGTACCACGATGGGTACGCAGGCGCCAAAGAATCACTTGATTAAATATTTAAACACAGTGTTACTATTTAAACTGTTTGTAATGTTACAGTGGCCAAACATATAATATACTAAATATATACTAACTAAAACCTCTGCCTTGTTTTTAATTTAGGCCTACCGTATTTTTCGGAGTATAAGTCGCTCCTGAGTATAAGTCGCACCAGCCGAAAATACATTATAAAGAAGGAAAAAAACATATATATAAGTCGCATTTTTGGGGGAAATTTATTTGATAAAACCCAACACCAAGAATAGACATTTGAAAGGCAATTTAAAATAATTAAAGAATAGTGAACAACAGGCTGAATAAGTGTACGTTATATGACGCATAAATAACCAACTGAGAACGTGCCTGGTCTGTTAACGTAACATATTATGGTAAGAGTCATTCAAATAACTATAACATATAGAACATGCTATACGTTTACCAAACAATCTGTCACTCCTAATCGCTAAATCCCAGGAAATCTTATACGTCTAGTCTCTTACGTGAATGAGCTAAATAATATTATTTGATATTTTACGGTAATGTGTTAATAATTTCACACATAAGTCGCTCCTGAGTATAAGTCGCACTCCCGGCCAAACTATGAAAAAAACTGCGACTTACAGTCCGAAAAATACGGTACTACTCTACTGTATTTTAATGTTGGTCATTATTGTTGGTACTTGGAGAGCCAAGTGTTTTCTGAGGTAGAACTTGGTGATATACGTTTGAGAACCATTGGTCTACACTGACCATACAAACGGTACATTAGTAGAATGATGCGACTGAGGCCAAGGTGCTCTTAGACTGAGGCAAAGGTCCGAGTATACTCACGGTGATGCTGGGGCCAAACCCGGAACCGGGCTGAGGGCTGGCGGCGCTTATGTAGTTGCCCACAGCTGAGTCCTGGCTGTTGGGTCCGTACAGATCTGCCACAGGCCCTGGGCTGTTGGCGCCGTGGAAAGCTCCGGGCCTTGACGGGTTGGCGCCTGCATGCAAACACAATATGGAGCGGAGCAGCTCAGAAATGATCAACTGTGGTCTTCTCACTAGAACTCATCACTGGATTTGTGTCATTTGAGACAAAGACAGATTTTGGCTTAGTCTTGTGTTCAATCACATCAAAGAATAAGTGAGTCCAGTATGATTTCTATTCGTGTTAGCTCAACATGCTTATTATGCATCACTTTGAAACATGCACAACACAAAGCAAGCACACTGCTAGAAATACTCTCAGCATGCTTTGCGACTGCAAGTGAGGTTGCAGCGCCATCATGCATAATGAGAAGAAGGACTTGATTCCTATTTGAGTTGATTGCTCTTTTATTGTATTGTATGACACAATAAACATTGTCACTGCTTCTGCAAACATTTTACGTCAACTTGTCAGTTCTGCAGTAACTTCGGGAGTAAAACGTGAGCGAGACAAGAGAAAGAAGGCATCGGGGGAAATATAAAAGCTTGACCCGAGTTCATTTGCAGGTCTGAACGCAGGGGAGGGAAAAAGGAAACACAGAACATGATCTACCACCTTTGCCCTGCGAGTAAGAGCAAGTCAGAATAATGAAACGACAATCCAGACGAATACTAAAGGCCTGTAAGAGCGGGATGAGAGGGGGAAAAAAAGACAGCCAGGAAGGGAGAAAAATGTGAATCTCTTCACAGCAATCTCCTCTGCTGTCAGCTTCACCTTTGTATTGCCCTCATTCTCGGCTGCTTTCAAAGGAAGAATCCGCAACAAAAAAGCTTGATCGTATGCTCATAAACTATGGCGAATGTGTGTATGTGTCAGGTAAATACTGAGTGGCTGCAGGCTATAATATTCTTGTTAAATTGCCATGCTTGGTGTGAGCAATAACACTAAATACACTTTTAATGGATTCTGCTACTGTTTAACTGTGAGGCCTTTTTACAGTGAGCAGCTACTTATCTCGGCTGCACACGCCTGCTACAATTTATTTTTATTTTTTATTTATTTTTCTACAATTATTTATTGTCACAGGTGATTCAAAGGTGTGACTGTGCCAACCTTTTTTAAACAAATATATGTATGTATATATACACATATATATATATATACATATATATATATATATACTGTATGTGTTAGGGATGTCAAAGTAATGGCGTTAACACATGATAACGGAACAAATGAGGCATCATGTTTAAATGCAGATTAATCACGAACACATGCTCCCTTATTGTAACTGATACGATTAATGATGAGATCAATTCATACGCCAGCGCAAAGATGAGTGAAGAGTCGCCGACTGGTGTGCTCACTGGCAAATTTCACTTCAAAATAAAGACAGGACTTTGGCTAAAACTGTTCTCAAGTTTTGAACAAATAAATGGAATGCATTCAAGTAACACATTTAAAAATGTTCCTGTAGAACACTCAATTACATTGCATTTGTGTCCAAATATTGGGGTCCTTTAAAAAGGTATTTTTAACTATGCAAGCAAGTAATTTACTGCAATTGATCGCAATGAATCAAAATTTACAAGTGTGATTAATGTGATTTAATTTTTTTTTAATTTGACAGCGTATACTGTTTATATATATATATATATATATATATATATATATATATATATATATATATATATATATATATATATATATATATATACTGTATATATATATATGAATAGTGATCGATTAATTAATTACGATCTGTATTTAATTGATCTAATTAATCTCTCTTTTAATCTAACCTAAAATGCTTAAAAAAGCCCTCTATTTGAGGTAGTTTAAATAAAGTATTTTGTTTACGATAGATGTATAAACAAAAATGTCATTTATTTTTTAACAGATTTGAAGCTCATGAAATAGATGTGTGTTACACAAAAAAAAGAAAAAAAGAAGCCTTGCTAAAAACAAAGCATTATTCAAACAAAACACACGCCTGACAATTCTTAAATTTATTATAAATATTCTACACTGTGTTACACTATTTAGTCGGTATAATTTGTCATACGTGTTATATTAAGCTGCTAGCAAGTCTAGTGTCCCCATGACTACATACCATCTTTGTGCAGCACACTGCGAGCACAAAGACCATGGCCAGGCAACTCGCATACAGAAACTGTTTAGTTAGAGGTCAACAAATCAGATTTTGCTTAACACAATTAACAAATATAGCGCGCTAAATATGACTGTAACTAATTAATAGCAATTGGCGTGATAATTTGACACCCCTAATATATATATATATATATATATATATATATATATATATATATATATATTTATATATATATATATAAATAAATATATACACATACACACATATTTCTCAAAAAGTCACATACATGTGCTTTTTTCTGAAAAGAAAAACACATTTAATCATTTTATGACCCATAAACTAATACCAAATAGCTGGTGCACTCTCACGATAGCAAATAATTATTTAAAATATATCTTCCAGGAAACAAAACATTTTCTCATTGAATTTAAGTGCGTGGATGGATGGATGTTTTTGCAGATACATCTTTTTTAATTTTTTTAATCTGTTTATTTTTATTTTATATTTTCTTTTATCTTGTCCTCCTTTCATCCTCACAATTCCCCCCTCTGTCTCTCCCCCCCACCCCTTTTTTTCTATCCCCTCCTTCTAGGGTTCGGCTGCACCAATATCTAAACATTTCATAAAGTCAAATACAAATAAGGCAACAAGAGAAGTTTCCCACACTTCTCTTTAGTAAAGTAAATGTGTAGGGCAGATATGGGCATCTACATCAACAACATGATTTGCCTGAGCGGCTGGACAGAACAGATACAAAAAATAAAATAAAATAAATAATATATTTATATATATTTTTTTACTTGGGACGTGGAAGCTGGCAGGCCGTAGTTTGGGAATCCCTGCTTTAATCCAATTCAGATTTTCATCAGGCTTCTAACTGAATAGAATATTTTATAAAATTGTGATAAAATCAACCTGCATGCCTTTTACTTGTTACATAGGCAGAAAAATGACGTTTTTGACCTTCCTTACACTTCTATAAGCTATTCTATACCTAAAAGCAGCCCCCAAAATCAATGTAGACAATTGCACACATGCAATATGTGAATATTCAGTCTGAGTCATCTCCCCACTGTTGTGCAGCTGTAATAGTAGCCGCCTTGTAAAAAAAAAGCTCTGTAGGGAGCATGGGATGCTCTGATAATGCGTGTTGTGTATAAAATGGAGCAACACATGCACAAGAACCTTCAGAACTCTCATCACATCTGTGGAGTCGACTCTATGCAGCCTGTGTTTGTGTTTCTGCTGTTTGCTGGGCTACATTTTGCTCAGACAGGCTGTGGGAAATGCCAACATCTGCCCGAGGCAGCTGGCCAACACTTGGAGCTATTAAAAGGAGGCTTTGGACTTGTCCTCCAGCCTGCGAAGGCCACTGACAGCTCCCACACATCCCTCCTCCTCCTCCTTTCGTCATGCTTTTGCTTCTACTAGTGAAGGTGAAGTCACAACTTTGAGTCCTTTAGGGGTAACAAGGCAAGCAAGTGCGTACATGAGTCTCTGGAGACATGGCAGCTCAGCAGCACGCGTAGGTCAACCTTGTCACCTACAATGAGACACAGCAGTCCGCTAACTTGCAGCAGCTACTGTTGGGTTGTTATGCCAGTGAGCAAACATTGACTACTGCAGTGTTATTTGAAAACAACAATAGGCTCTTGACGAAGGTGCTAATATGGAGGTTTATTTGTGTCACTTTTTTCCCACTGAATTCATGTGTCTGATTATTTTGCGTTTTAATTTTGTGAACTGAATTTTTTTTTACATCGAATTATGCTGACAATTTCATTGAATACGATTTTGTGAACAAAATGCCGGTGTTTAAAAATTCTGCATAAAGTGCCTCTTAGCCACGGCTTTGCATGAACCGTGTAGCATGGCTGCAAACTCGACACCTCATTGGCTGGTTCCGTGACACCTTCGATTGGTTCAGTCTTAATTTGCTGGAAGTGGGTCTTTTATTCAATGAAATTGTTGGCTCAATTTAATGTAAAAAAATTAAGTTCACAAAATTCCATCCATCCATCCATCCATTTCCTACCGCTTGTCCCTTTCAGGGTCGCGGGGGGTGCTGGAGCCTATCTCAGCTGCATTCAGGCGGAAGGCGGGGTACACCCTGGACAAGTCGCAACCTCATCACAGGGCCAACACAGATAGACAACATTCACACACTCGGGCCAATTTAGTGTTGCCAATCAACCTATCCCCAGGTGCATGTCTTTGGAGGTGGGAGGAAGCCGGAGTACCCGGAGGGAACCCACGCAGTCACGGGGAGAACATGCAAACTCCACACAGAAAGATCCCGAGCCCGGGATTGAACTCAGGACCTTTGTATTGTGAGGCACATGCACTAACCCCTGTTTCACCGTGCTGTCTTCACAAAATTCCAATGCAAAAAAATCAGTTGCAAAGATTCAGTGTCAAAAAAAGCAATGGTATTAAAGACAAAGATTACCCGTCATAGTGTCCGATAATGGCTTTTTGCCGATATCCGATATTTCGATATTGTCCAATTCTTTAATTACCGATATCAACCGATACTGATATATACAGTTGTGGAATTAACACATTATTATGCCTAATTTGGACAACCAGGTATGGTGAAGATAAGGTCCTTTTTAAAAAAAATTATAAAATAAAATAAGATAAATCAATTAAAAACATTTTCTTGAATAAAAAAGAAAGTAAAACAATATAAAAACAGTTACATAGAAACTAGTAATTAATGAAAATGGCTAAAATTAACTGTTAAAGGTTAGTACTATTAGTGGACCAGCAGCACGCACAATCATGTGTGCTTACAAACTGTATCCCTTGCAGACTGCATGATATATATTGATATATAATGTAGGAACCAGAATATTAATAACAGAAAGAAACAACCCTTTTGTGTGAAAGAGTGTAAATGGGGGAGGGAGGTTTTTTGGGTTGGTGCACTAATTGTAAGTGTATCTTGTGTTTTTTATGTTGATTTAATAAAAAATAAAAAAAAAAAAAAAAAACGATACCGATAAAAAAAAAAAAACGATACCGATAATTTCCGATATTACATTTTAAAGCATTTATCGGTTGATAATATCGGCAGGCCGATGTAATCGGACATCTCTAGTGTTAACCCTTATTTAAATGTTGCACATTTACTTTTGGAAAGGGAGATTCAGCATAAAAGATGTGTGCATTTCTGCTCAAACCTAAATCCACAAAGCTACTATATTGAAAACTTAAATGATAGAAAATAAAACGTACACTTGCTTTCTTACAATTCAGATACATTTGATAGTGTCATCACCCACTGTCGTATAGCGCACATGCAAATAAGTCAACAATCACATTCTCTGTGTCAGCAGGCCCTGCTACACAACGTCTTCAAGAAACAGAAATCAAGTTTTCAAAAAGGGGGGAAAACATGCATCAGCTTGTTTTTCAATCTTTTTCATTGACAGGCGCAGGGGGAATATCAAACAAAGAAGTTTAGGCCTTCTGCATGGAGGAATGTCATGAAAGGTGAAGACAGATGCTCATATACAAACCTGGGTTCTTAAACTGATCCGGGCTGTGTAGGTGCTGGAGGGGGGAGTTGCAGGCGGAGGTGGCATGCTCACTGTGCAGCATCTGAGCCGCCTGGGGCCCCAGGGAGCCATAGTCAGCAAAGGAGCAGGGCCCCCCCCTCTGGTCACTGGGCGCAGAGTAAAACCCATAATCGGGGAGGCCTGGGAGATACAGTAAAGGTGGGGAGGGGGACTCCATCATTGTGGAAAATCAACGTTGTCAATGTCAAAGTCAATGTCCAGATTGTCAAAGCCCCTCCCTCCTTAAGCACTGAGCCCCCGCCCCAAGCATGTTTGGTACGCTCGCTCAGTCCCCTCTCCCGGCTCTGCCATTTTATTTGGGTATTCATTGTTTTTGCGGCACAATTGACCTGCGTTCTGTGTGTTTTTGTGCAATCATTACGGGATGGGAGGAAAGCGAGGAATCATTAAAACACAGCTCAATACATTCTCATTTCAAACCAACAATTGTCTGTTGACATACCTGAAGGAAGCCTGAATGAAAGAAACACAAAAGCGCGCCAATCAATAATTAATTTAATGGCTCCTCGTTGACCGGCGAGCAGGAGATGATAAGGGGTGTGTGTGTGTGTGTGTGTGTGTGTGTGTGTGTGAATCAGCTCCAGATATATTGATGACGACTGCGGATGCATGTTTCTAAGTGTGATCCAAACACACCCTCCCCACACCCCCGCACTTCTAACGTTCTCTTTGACACAGATGGTGGATTATCAACAGTTTAGAAAATGTCATTCAGCAGTAAGTCGTGCTGACATTTATTGCATGTCCTCTTAATCGGAGACAAGCTGCTGGTGGAAAGAGGGCAATTAAAGCAAACGTCTCCTTACGCCTCGTAGATAGCAGCCTTAATCTACTCAGGAGGGACTCAGCCCGGTGACACCATCTCAAGCCAACACGCCCCGCTGTGTGTTTGTGTTTTTATTTGGCCCGCGGAGCAAACAGCCATTCAGAGCCACTTCACCTCTCCCCACTCGGAACGAGAAAGTCCACTTGTGCCAAATGGAACGCGAGCAGCAGCAGCCATATTTCTCCCACCAGAGCTTTCTAGCACTCTGATCTCGCCACTTGTGGGCTGTCGGCCCACTCATCAAATTATAGGATCCAAATGCAGCAGGCTTCCCACGTACGTCACATAACGCCTGACACATTGAACAAAGCTCAAGAGCCAATCATTACATTTAGTTCACTTAGACAAATGTCACAGAATATTGATTGGCCTCGCTAATGAGGGACGACTGGATCGATGGAATCATTTTAACGGAGGCTAAAAACATTTGAAGATAGAACTAACCATGTTACTGGGAATACGTATAGAATACCAAATATGGCAGCGGGCTTTCCGAGATTCTTTTGACATGCACTCCATCTTGTTAGGGACTAAACAAATGTGCAAAGTTCACTTTCATACATGACTGGACTGATGCAGAACTACTGACAATAAACCTGAAATGACCTGACGCTATTTTGGTAACTATTATAAACTGTACATACCAAATACCGTATTTTCTAGGCTAAAGCCGCACCCACAAAATTTTAGAAGACTTTTTTTTTTTAACATCTATTAGCCACACTGGACTGTAAGCTGCAGATAAAGAAGATTTTGTAAATGTTTATTTATATCCCTTAATTATTACCAAACAGTGCCTGTCACATGGTAGTAAAACGACTGATCAAACAAAACAGAAGTTATCATCATGCACCCACAAGCTGCAGAAGCTCGCTCTCTAATCAGCTAAACAGACTCAAAGGGTTGTTTTGGGGAATTTACGAAACTGAAACAATACAAAAATAATGCCATTGTTAGTTAATTATACTTACACAGACACCTTTAAACGCGTAAACATATTCGCTAATGCTACAATTCAAACTTGATTACATTACGATAGCATGTACAAATATGCATGGAAACACGCCTACATCTCATCACACATGGGACGGTTTAGTAAGTATGAATTGTTTGTTGTATTGGAAAACTAACCAAACGTTGCTTGGAGTGATGAATGAAGAATCCATACAAGTAGAAACGCTATGGACAAATATACTTCCGGTTCAGGGCACATAACAGGAAGTACATTTTCAACCCGCGGTCACCTGCAGTGAGAGAACTCATCCAAAAGATGCCATATACCACAAACAATAACACACCTTTTCAGTGTCTCTGCCGGTTTAATATGAAAACTATTTGGTAAATACAAAATATTATGGCCGTTAGGGAAACAAAATCCATAAATTAGCTGCACTGTTTTATAAGCCGCTGTGTTCAAAATGTGGGGAAAAAAGTAGCAACTTATAGCCCGAAAAATACAGTAAGACGGATGTTGCTATATAACCTTTTTTTACTTCTGATTCCGATATTGGCGGATTGAGTATTAGATGAAATTGTATTTATTTTATGTTTCTATTTTTGCTCATAATGTTAACCATAAAGTTTGAAGAAATCATGGATCAGGGCAACTAAAACATGCAATAAAGTGATCAGTATAAAAATGTTACATTCTTTTATCCTGACTTGTCTATGGCAGGGGTGTTAAACTCAAATACAGAGTTGGCCAAAATTTAAAACTGAACAAAGCCGCGGGCCAAGGTTGAACAAATTAACTTTTTAATAGGGACCCAAACAAGTTTTGCATTAAATATTGAACAAGCAAGGCTTATATAACTTTATAGTGACATACAAAATCGAGTTTCAAATAATAATAATATTAATTAAAAAATATCAATGGCATATCAAATACAATTTAAATAAAAATGTAATGCCTCTTTTCTATTTGCAGCCTTCTGAGGTTAATATCAACATTAACTTTTTCCACAGGCTAATAAATTTGAAAATAAAATAATGAATAAACCAACCAACCATTCAGGACTTTAAACTGCTCGGTTTGCAACACACTGATCTAATCTGATGTGCCCAAGCCACATACCTGACATCTTTTCTTGGATGCTAGTTCATTATCGGGGCTCTGAAGCAACCCTCATTATCGAACGGAGGTGTTCATCAGTCATAAAATCTTGTCTTCCACAGTCCTGGGGGCGTGCCTTACAGGCACTGCTTTTATCGTCCTCTACGAGCTGACGTCACGTCCGCTTTTCATCCTTTCTAACAACGTGCCCCCCTAGTCACAAGATATGAGCGGCTTCTGTACACACACTCACGTAAATGCAACGCATACTTCATCAACAGCGATACAGTTTACACTGAGAGTGACCCTATAAGCAACTTTAACATTGTTAGAAATATACGCCACACTGTGAATCCACACCAAACAAGAATGACAAACACATTTTGGGAGAACATCCGCACAGTAACACAACATAAACACAACAGAACAAATACCCAGAACCCTTTGCAGCACTAGGTGTTGTGCCGGATAATGCACCCCCGGCGTAGAATGCACCGCCTGACGGGAGTGTTACAGGAGTTGTGAATGAATGACATATGAAATCCGTGCTGCAGTCGCTGCTGGGCCACAACATTAGGTACACCTGCAGACTGCAGCACGGATTTCATATTTCATTCATTCACAACTCCTCCAACACGAACATTATTGTTTTTGCACTTTTGGCTTCTTATTAAATAACTTTTTTAAATAGATTCAATCTTGCACGTGGAAACTTTAAGTGTGGGCTTTAGTTGATATAACACTCCCGTCAGGGGGTGCATTCTATGCCGGGAGTGCATTATCCGGCACAACACCTGGACGCTAGAATATACACTACCGCTACCTCCAAACCCCCCCCCACACACACACACACACCTTGTAGCGTCCCGGAAGAGTTAGTGCAGCAAAGGGTTCTGGGTCTTTGTTCTGTTGTGTTTATGTTGTGTTACTGTGCGGATGTTCTCCCGAAATGTGTTTGTCATTCTTGTTTGGTGTGGGTTCACAGTGTGGCGTATATTTCTAACAATGTTAAAGTTTTTTTATACTGGCACCTTCAGTGTAACCTGTATCGCTGAAGATCAAGTATGCGTTGCATTCACTTCTGTGTGCGTGCTAAAGCCGCACATGTTATGTAACTGAGCCAGCACTCGTTGGACTGGATGAAAAGGGGACGTTACAATTCTCGGGAGAGGCACTGAAATGTGGGAGTCTCCCGGGAGGGTTGGCAAGTATGAGAATTAGCGGTGTACCGCGGCACCCCCGCTGTATATGATCGGCGGGCCAGCTCTACTGTTAATTTGATATCGCCTCTTGGGCCAAGTGAAATTATTGACACCCATGGTCTATGGGCTCCAGTTCTGTAGATGGCGGCAAACTAAGATACCAAGTCTGGCGATGGAAAGGGGACGTTCCAAGTAGTTATCTACCGATTACTCAAAATGTATTGCTCTTAAGGGAAATGACTGCCAGATTCACTTTCAGGAGCAAAAATTCAAGAGAACTTGTTGTAGAAATTTCGGTCATCTGGAATCTATGGGTCTTTTAAGCCTAGTAATAAAAGGGTGCAGTGTCTGTGTCGTCCTTTGCTGGCAGTCTGCAGGCTGCTGGACAAAAGTACTATACTCAGACACTCATGCACAAACATGTCGGCCCATTCTCAGAGCCATATATTTTCATCAGTGGCTATCTGATCCGTTATGCAGGATGAAACTGGGCAGATTGTGCCCACAGCTGCATAAGTATCACCGATCATATCAGGGAGCTGCGGACCGTCCCATTATTAATATTCACACAATCTATCCAGAACAATGGGCCTTTCTTGGGCTCCTTTTTTCACCGGCCACTAATTGGATGTAATTACTCATCTACAAAACAAATGAGCGTGCTGAGGTTGCCTTGGAGACTAGATCAGGGGACCCAGCAGTGCGAATCATTCACAGGGCTTCATTTATACTGATAATTATCTCGCCTCCCACCCGCCCCACACCATCTTTCCCTCCTGCCCTCAGCGACCAAAGTTGGCTGAGAGGCGCCTGGGAGGGGGAGGGTCCTGCAGTCATCTGTTTCTGACATCATCAGGGTGGCGCTCTGCAAGTGGATAAATGTCCTGCTCTCCTTGCCACTTTGCCAGGTGACTGCTTTTAAGGAGGAATCATCAACCTTGAAAATCATGGCGGCCTTTATTTACCTCACTCGTCAGAACATGAAACTAATCACACTGATGATAAAATACAACACCGCGTACAACCGCCGCTTCCTCTAAGGACTTTAAGTTTACAAGTATGTTTTGAAGGCACCATCAGCAGCATATCAGCATCCTGCAGTACTCTCAGAACTGATTGACAGGCCTCTTACCATTGGCACTGCAACCTGCACTTGTAATTTGGTGGTATACTGCTGCAATCAACACTGATTGCCAACTGTTCAGAAAGGGGCGGTAAATGTAAATTCTGACCAGGAATGTGCCCCTTTTCTCAGTCGTTAAAAACAGAATATAGGCAGTGACTTTGTGCCCAACTAGAGAACATTGCTTGACATCCTCGGATTAATTAATACGCTCACTGGACACTTCATTAGATACACCTTCATTTTATAAAGAGATTCAATACAAGACAGTGGAAAGAAACTGTCAGAGATGTAACAATTTAACACTATGTTTATGATTAAACACATCAATAAAAAAGTTCAGCTTCACCCTACTCCTTTTCAGACATGTTGAATATTGCAAATGCAAACGTGATGAATTTTGAGGTAGCGAAACCATTATGATGCTTTTAGTGTGCACTGTGCAATGGTGTAAACAAAAAAAAATGTTTTTACTGTTTAGCATTTATTCAGCCCTAATGGTGGTGAGGAATAAGAACATTGCTGGTAAACAAGAAGAAATGTACTGTTCCGTTATGTTAAGGACAATAATTTTATTCGAAATAAGACTGAGGACCGCAGGGGCACAGGTGGGATTTTTGAACTGGCGGGCAACAATTATTTCAACTCAATCAATTATTTTTCCACTCCATGCCTGAATCAAAATGTATTATCTAAACTTAATAATATTTAATAATAAGAAGAAATGTAGTGTGAACAATAACACAGAGGGCCTTATCTACTAAGATCCAAATGTTACATGCTAAACAGCGTGTGGAAACTATAAAATTGCGTGTACTATTAGTGGGCAGATTGCTTGTCATCTACTGAGAGTGCATGTAAAATTGATAAGTACAAAAGTGGTGCAGATTCACTTATTTAAATCAGTTGTTTTGTGTATACTATACGAGCTACCGTATAGGAGACATTCATTTTCCTCCATATTCATGGCATCATATGCTCCAACAGTCCAACATGTGCTTTGTTATGTTGAGCAATATGCAGGACACCTTTTGGACAATAAAGAAATGCATTCTAAACAACAGAAATTATTTATAGCACGCTGAATTTTAGGTGCGCTATGAGTGGCGCCACTTTTGCGATAGTGCGCCTGTTTTTTTCATATTTATGAAAAAATGCCATTAAAAAAGGCAACAAAACAAACCAATTGAATTTGTTTTAATCAGCACCTTGTTTTTATCTTTGTCTTGTCTCAACTTTCTTAGAGCCTCTCTTTTGCACTGTTCTCCGAAATCTAATACATTGAAATGATAAACTGGTCTCTCAACTCAATTGACAAGTTCAGGTTCGAGGAAACCTGCCTGTCCTCACGGGACATTTGCTGCTGGGCTCTTGGGAGAAGTGGTGAGTCCTGTGCCAGGCTTATAGACAAAACACGCACCCATGGACTACTATACACATACACACAGCCCCCAGCCCCAACCCACGCTTTTGTCACTTCAACCCCTCCACTGTATGAAGAAGCAGCGCCATGATGGCTGCAGCTTCGGACCCAATGTGTTCAAATGTGCTTATTGTTGCTCGAGGTTTTTTCCTGGTCTCAAACTGAGGCTATGTCTACACTAAGCCGGATAACCACTTAAACGAATAATTATTTAAGCATCTTGTCAGCCACACTAAACCATCGTTTAAGGTTCCCCTCCTTGGATATTTTTTTGCACGGGTAAGTGCGCTGTGTATTTCTGACTCAACGTCTAGGTCCAGAGTATATAAAGTCACCAAAAACAAATGGACAATGAAGGTGAGGGCAAAAGAGTGAGGAGTGTCCTGACCAGATATTAAGATCCCTAGATTGATTGATGTAAAATGTTCTTTATCACATTGTTTATTTTCACTTGTCCAATAAAGATTTGATTAATTTATGATGGCTCAGGTGTGATTCACTACACTAAGGCCCCAAAGCACACTGGATTCCAGTTAATTGAAATACCACAACACTGGATATTGTTCAGATAAGTTAAATTTAATTTAAAAACTTGCACACAAAGCAACACTGGAGGTGACTATGACGTGCACATTTTCCGCACATGCGTACTACGTCGCGTTGCGCCAGTGGACGGAGGGAACAGAGGGGGTCTTAAATGACCATTGTGTGTGTGTGGACAAGGAGTGTAGAAGGGGCCTGAACCTCCCCAAAGGAGCTTAGTTTGGGAGGTGCTTTTTTCCTCCTCCCCCCACATTTACCTTTCCTACATTCTTTTACAAGGCGACACCACTGTGGCGACCCATCAGTCTTCCTGCTCTGTATACCCCTGGAACTGTATATCGTATGTCTACTCTTGGATGGTTGTACTGAAAACTACATTTGTTGTAATCCTTTAAGTGCAATAACAATAACGTTCAATTCTATTTAGTCATCCAGCAGCTATACAATTATAAAATGATATTACTGAATAGAAATATGTCCAATATTTTTTATTTCCGACAGTCCAAATATGTTGACACATACACGAGGGATTCTCTGTCCAATATCTGTTTTTGCAGCGTGATTGCCTCCTTTCTCACAGCCACACTTGCCAATTTGCACAAACATTTCAGACTTGCTAAATAAAGACTCAAAACAGCGGCTGCGGAACAGTTTCAGTCTTGATAAATCACATTGCAAGTGCCAAATGAACATATTTCCATCTTCACCTCCCACTATGGTGGGCATTCTAACAATTAGCATATATGTTCTGCATATTCAAGGAGACAGACACACTGAATGGATCTTGCTCTCTATTTTGCTCATTTAAGAGACACAATCCGCTTCGTAGATCAGTTTTGCTTGTACTATCAAGTTTGCACATATTTAAACACACGCAAACCTTTATTAGATCAGGCACAGTATGTACATGAATAAACAAGTTTGTATACTTAAAATTTCAACATGTTGTATGCACCGTTACCCCTGCCTGATTTCCACAAGACGCTTTTATTCAAGTCAGTGTGTCCGTTTCCACACCCTGCGGTACGGCAACGCCATGTGCTAAACATACGCAGAGCTACTATTTTTGCCGTTCGCCACAACACGGCGGATCAATTCAGGTCAAATCTGCTTGTGTTGGACAGAAACTCATGCACAAACACAAAATAAATGATCCGGTTTACTTTCAAAATAAAATAGTCTGTCTTCTAAGTGGATCGTATTTGGCACTTTTAAACGTCCTAATGAGCAAGGACAGACATGAAGTCAACTTGTCAAATGTATTCAGACATAATTTCACGTCGTTGACCCAAATGTTGAATCTGGAGGTCCACAATGAAAGGATATTATACAGGCATATC
Organism: Nerophis lumbriciformis; assembly: GCF_033978685.3. NCBI lineage: Eukaryota > Metazoa > Chordata > Actinopteri > Syngnathiformes > Syngnathidae > Nerophis > Nerophis lumbriciformis. Next base: position 24,486,173 of record NC_084556.2, read on the forward strand.
CCGGCCAGCTATGTGCACATATACGGCCCTCTGTCAAATGCCAGCTGTTACGGGGGCTGGGGAGGCAGGGGCTTGGTTCGTGGGAATTGTGTGCGTCTTCGTCCTGCAAGGCAAACCTATCGCCCGCCTGTGGCTTAAGTTTAACTGTAGCTTTAAAGTTAACTTTAACTTTAACTATTGATGTACGGCAAAGCTTGAGACGTCCCGCCGTGTTTGCGTCAGTGTTTACTTTACCACACAATTATGCGCGGATTTGTGAGATCTCGTAAAAGTCTGCGCTATTTCGCTGCACGGCGGAGCCGCAACAGAACGGCGGTGGGTGTTGCCGGACAGCAGATGGCGCTGCCGGTTGGCGGCCATTATGCACCGCGGTCGTAACGCATTCTATGGAAATTAATCCTGGACTCCTCATGTGCTGCCATCTAAATTAGTCTAAATAATGGAACATTAATCCTATTTTCATTTTGTTACCTTATGTAGGAAAAGTGGGGGGAAAGAGTAGGGTCAGTGGTGGGAGGGGGATATAATCTAATTGGTATCACTATGACTTCCCATGCAGTGCCATCTGCGCCCCTAGAGGGCAGTAGTTTGGAGACTGATGCGTTTAATGCATTGTGCAGACTTAATGCACAGCAACAGGCTAAGCTAATATTAGCAATTGTGTTTATTTTTGTCATTTCTAGCTGTGCACCCAAAAACGTTCTAATGACTTGACGATGACAACCAATAAATCACTCAAATTGTCTCGGCCTGACTGCACCTGCCAATGCAAAAGCATCATTATCGATTTATGCGTATTGTTGGTACCGCACAGTAAGACATATGCATTACTGAGAGTGTATCACATGGGTCTTGTGTCACTGTAGGATTGAATTGTCAGTGGATATGACTAAGGACAAATAAAATAACAGATCTAGACAATAAACCCTCCAAATAATCATGTGAACTAAATGTCAAACAATCTTACTGACCGAGCTCACACATTTATGAATACATATGTAACGTGATATATATTTGGCCACAGGTAAAATGAAGGAGATGACAGCTGAAGAAATAGACGGTAGGAAAACTGTATTACATGAAATGTTATGACTACTCTACTTACACGAGGTAACGAGTCAGCTATAAAATACATTATTACTAAGAAGGGCAGACATAAATCTGACAGTGTGAGTGCAAGGGCTGACTTGCAACTTTAACCAGTGAATATCAAACAGCTCAGCTCATTTCTACCAGGAATACTTCCGCGTGCACTCCTGCGCCTTTGTCGCGGTGCCAGTCAGATTCCTCGGTGGCCATCAAACCACATCACCCTACAGAAGATGTCAATAAACCTGACATGCTGCTTCCCAAATTAGCATTGCATTGTCGAGCTCCTGTGATTAGCTCCCCCATTTTCCATGTGTGAAATAAACTAACAGCTCTTTTTGCCGTCTTGCCTTGCTTTCACTTTCCATTTGAAATAATCTTTTCTGAACCAACGGCTGAGTAATTAACAGCACTAGACAGCCTTTTCAGAGAGCGCAGACATTTCATAAATAATACATATTTAATGTCTTGTCATTTTGTGTTCAGAGAAGCTTGGCTAATGAATTTTAACAGATGATTTCTTCCTGCATTTACTCACCCATACACATGCCTGTCTTTTGGTACCGTTCATTTGTATACCTGTCCTCTTATCTTGGAGCAGTATTTCCACTAATGGACAAGCTCAACAGAGCTACTGACTAACATTTAGCAGAAATGGGAAAGTTGAGACTAAAGGAAGCATGTACAGTATAAAACATGGAGTCGGCCCGAGGCTTTGTGTGACCCAAAACAAGATCTTGTTTGAGGCCCAATTTCACTCTTAAATATTACTTGTTTATGATTATTAGTAGTCGACTCCTGAATTTTTAGACACCCCACTGTACACCTAACGTCACTGCCCAGCATACACACACTCAGTATGTTTACATGCACAAAAAACACACCTTAATAGTATAATGCATGCTTGTAATGTCTCCATCAGATTAATGTAGGATTATCATTAGTGGATAATATAAATATCATAATAATACATTGTTATGATAAATATTAGTTGTATTATTCTTACTACTGGGGGTTAAGCCTTTCCTGTCTTTAAAAACTCAGTTTTTCTAACTTTAATCAAAGTTCCTTGAATGCACCACAGTTACTGTAAGTGCGATGAAAAGCAAAAGTGAAATTTAAACATAACTTTGTCCGATGCTGTCACAAATAGGTTTATTTTATTTTTACCTTTCTTTTACCACCTCATCCTGGTTCCAAAATGTTGGCGCTGTGTGTGAATGCATAAAGGTGAGCTTTGATGACTTTTTTGTTGGGTGAACATTGAAGTGGTCCTTGCTGGATTTGTCTCTACCAGAAGAAATGAACCATTTTACATTTTTGCAAAGGGGTGTAGGTTGTGTTATACAATACTAATTTGATTCAAACAACCTTATTTTTGAAAAATCAGCAACACTTGATTTTATCTGAACTTTTATGAAATATTTTATAACTCCAGCACCCCCGACAAGCGGTAGAAAATGGGTGGATGGATGGATTTAAAGAAAAGAGAAAAATCTTTTAATCTTTACAAAATCCCAAGCCATGATCATGTGGCCCCCCTAGTGGTTGTGGCCCTTATCAACCGAATTGGTTGTAATCAGTCACGTGACTTTTGAACTCAAGTAAACAAAGTGGTGGGCTACCAAACCAACATGGCTACAGTGGAACAAACAGAGTGCAAACTATCTGAGGACTTCAGGGGCCTAGATCTTACCACTAAAAGCAGATACAAGCAAAAAAAAAAAGAAAACTATACAATAGAATACATCCCTATCCCCGGTGCTCCAGACGCCATTCTACAAAACAGATGAAAACTTGGAAAAGCATGGAGGTCTACAACTTCTTTGTGTGTGGCTGAGTCAAGGAAATTGGTATCAAGACTTTTTGCTCAGGTAAGGTTGCATTTCATGATTTAATTTATTCTCCACAGCCCTTTTTTTTCCGCTTTTTGTTGCACGCGCCGTTTACGAGTATGTGTGTTCTTCTCCGTCTTTATCCAAATATAACTATGTCAACACTGAGAGTGTGCTGAAAGCTTCATTTATGATTGCTGCCTTTGGTAAAAGCTTAAAATCTTTTAGGTTTTAATTTATTTTATTTAGACTCGCCAAGTTGGTGGTTTACGAAAATAGTTTTTAGAACTTCGAAACAAGATTAAATGCAAATAATATCAATAATAATGCTTCAATGGGAAATACTAAAAGTTAAAAGTATATCAAACAAATCTTCAAAGAAGTGATCACTGCAAACTCGTGCATTCTTTAACTCAGCTCCCTTGGGACTAAAGTGCATGTCTTTCGTAAAATCTTGACATCTTTCGCCCGTCTTGATTACCTCTCGAGGAACTCTATAGAAACCTTTATCCTTTGCGCAATTCAAATGGTTCCAACAGCCTAAAACAACGCGAGCAAAAGGCATTTTCCTTTGAGAAAGGCAAAATGCCGCCCAGAATGCTATAACAACAGACGCTCGCTGGCCCACTACTTCCTCGCACAGTTAATGAGCGTCAGGTGAATACAACCTATTGGGCCCTTGTAAAACTGTATGGAGCCTACATGCTGCACAGAAGCCCACACAGGTTCAACTACTATGATTTTAATGAACAGTCTTTTCTCTCTGTGTTTGACCCATCCCCTTGTTCCACCCCCTGGGAGGTGAGGGGAACAGTGAGCAGCAGCGGTGGCCGTGCTCAGGAATCATTTTGGTGATTTAAACAGTTCAATTGAAAGAAAATTAAAGAATCTGGGTATTATCTTTGACCCAACTCTCTCCTTTGAGTCACACATTAAGAGTGTTACTAAAACGGCCTTCTTTCATCTCCGTAATATCGCTAAAATTCGTTATATTTTATCCACTAGCGACGCTGAGATCATTATTCATGCGTTCGTTACGTCTCGTCTCGATTACTGTAACGTATTATTTTCGGGTCTCCCTATGTCTAGCATTAAAAGATTGCAGTTGGTACAAAATGCGGCTGCCAGACTTTTGACAAGAACAAGAAAGTTTGATCATATTACGCCTATACTGGCTCACCTGCACTGGCTTCCTGTGCACTTAAGATGTGACTTTAAGGCTTTACTACTTACGTATAAAATACTACACGGTCTAGCTCCATCCTATCTTGCTGATTGTATTGTACCATATGTCCCGGCAAGAAATCTGCGTTCAAAGAACTCTGGCTTATTAGTGATTCCCAGAGACCAAAAAAAGTCTGCGGGCTATAGAGCGTTTTCTAATCGGGCTCCAGTACTATGGAATGCCCTCCCGGTAACAGTTAGAGATGCTACCTCAGTAGAAGCATTTAAGTCCCATCTTAAAACTCATTTGTATACTCTTGCCTTTAAATAGCCCCCTTTTTTTAGACCAGTTGATCTGCCGTTTCTTTTCTTTTCTCCTCTGCTCCCTCCTATCCCTTGTGGAGGGGGAGACACACAGGACCGGTGGCCATGGATGAAGTGCTGGCTGTCCAGAGTCGGGACCCGGGGTGGACTGCTCGCCTGTGCATCGGTTGAGAACATCCCTGCGCTGCTGACCCGTCTCCGCTCGGGATGGTTTCCTGCTGACCCCACTATGGACTGGACTCTTACTATTATGTTGGATCCACTATGGACTGGACTCTCACAATATTATGTCAGACCCACTCGACATCCATTGCATTCGGTCTCCCCTAGAGGGGGGGGGGGGTTACCCACATATGCGGTCCTCTCCAAGGTTTCTCATAGTCATTCACATCGACGTCCCACTGGGGTGAGTTTTTCCTTGCCCTTATGTGGGCTCTGTACCGAGGATTTCGTTGTGGCTTGTGCAGCCCTTTGAGACACTTGGGATTTAGGGCTATATAAATAAACATTGATTGATTGATTGAATTGGAGTTTAAGATAATAGCTAAATACTTTTAGGGGCCTGATCTACAAAGATCCAAATAGTGCTAAACAGCATGTGCATACTATAAAATTGTGTGTACAATTAGGGGCGTTTTGCGGGTGATAGAATGAATGAGTGAATTGATAACAAGTGCACAAATGGTCAGAGTGCCTTATCTAAACAAGGTTTTTGTATTTATACTGACTGTCACCAATATGGCCCAGAATGTTAGCCTGTAAAATCCCTTTTTCTTGCTCTTGTTTCGCAATACCCACAGTGGCCTATGAGCAAGTTGCATGCAACAACTATAGGGGGAGCCAGGGAGCATACAAACAGACACATACTTTCTTTGAAGAGAGTGTTATGTATGCAGACCCTGGAGGGCGAAGCAGTGATGTCCCCAAAGGCCTGCGCTCGTGACCTCCGACCATCTGCTCCCCACAGCTGCCTGAGCCAGCGCTTTGTGGCAAAAGCGCAAAGGGACATTTCGCCCTCTCCGGTGTGTCACAACTTTTCCTGGGTCTTGCACAAAAACCCAAGTGGGATGGTCTTGGCATGCCTGCTCCTGTTATCCAGCAGCAAATACATGTAAAGTGCTTCTGGCACCAGACTTTAGCTGTGCAGATTAACATGTGGGACAAATGGAGCCGAGCTCACTAAGAGCCAGATTGATTGAGCCCGGAGCACATGGCCATTTCTGCTCTTCTCACTGGCCATGCTTAGGATCACTGAATTATTTGGGAGGAAATTGATAAAGACCTTCTTTCGGAAATGACTGTCACATACGTTTCCCGCCTTTCATGGGAAATAAAGTTGGTGAAGGTGAGAAGGAAGAATGCCTAATGAGAACAAAAAGTGCACGGAACAAAGAGGTGGGTTTAATGTGAGAAGAACCTTGATTAAAACAGACTAGAGTTTAAAATGCAGTGCTATTTCTGCAGGCAGCGCTGCGGTCTCAGCAGACTGACTGCACAAAGAAAACACTGACACCTGAATAGGACTTTCTGAGCGGTGGAGGTGAAGCTGAGATCTGAGGCCAACATTTGAGCTTACCAGGAAGCTCCAAAGGGATCAGGAAAACACTTAACAAAGCAGCTTGGGACCTGACGGAACCTTCTTCATCCTTTTTTGTATTTTGCTCTTCTCTTTTCTTCTTTTCTCTTTTCTTCTATCTGACAACACGAAAAGCACAGGCTATTTCTGTAACTCTTCTGGGCGACAAACAAAAGCGTGTCATTAGACGGTATTCTACTGAATGCCTTGGGATTATTTGTTTGTGTGCAGCAATACACTATGAGAACCATAGTTAAATGTAGAATTAATCTCACAATTTAAAGACCCTTAGAATTACACTGCAAATTATTTGCCACATGCCAAATTTTAAAATGTTATTTCTAGAAACTTCACTAGTTTTAAGAGCTATTTACTTATTTTTAATCACTGACTAATTTGAATTTTAGCAGGAATAATACTATCTTTTTATTTTAGTTGGAAAATGTTAAAATTGAGAAAACAACTATTCAAATAAGATATTTTGGTTTCCCCCCACATAACAAATGTTGTTTAAAAATTCTGCAACAATTCGAAGAGGCTTAATTTAGGAATTGCAATAGGGCTGCAACGATTAATCAAATAATCGATAACATTGATTATAAAAAAATAATTGACGAAGATTTATTACTGTCGACTAGGTGCTTAATACAGTTTTAATTGATAGACCGCCAGGAATGTTAGTGTTTACACTTTAATTCCTTTGGGTAAATAATTGAAGCGAAATAATCCTCAATAAAAATACTTTTTGCACTGAATGTCATGTTTACAGGACATCTTGCAATTTAAGTACCGTATTTTCCGCACTATAAGCCGCACCTAAAAACCACAAATTTTCACAAAAGCTGACAGTGCGGCTTATAACCCGGTGCGCCTTATATATGGATTAATATAAATATTTATTTTCATAAAGTTTCGGTCTCACAACTACGGTAAACAGCCGCCATCTTTTTTCCCCGTAGAAGAGGAAGCGCTTCTTCTTCTATGGTAAGCAACTGCCAAGGTAAGCACCCGCCCCCGTAGAAGAGGAAGCGCTTCTTCTTCTACGGTAAGCAACCACCCGCCCCCGTAGAAGAAGAAGCGCGCGGGTATTACGTTTCATTTCCTTTGTGTGTTCCATGTTGATATACGACTCCATGCGCGCCCACATCACAGATGGTGTCAAAAAACAAGTGAAGCACACAAATACAACACTCGCCGTCATTCCGGGTGGATTAACCAAAGAACTCCAACCGCTCGATATTGGTGTCAACAGGGCATTTAAAGCACGACTGCGAACGGCGTGGGAACAATGGATGACCGAAGGCGAACACACCTTCACTAAGACAGGGAGACAGCGCCGGACGACATACGCCAACATCTGCCAGTGGATCGTAAATGCCTGGGCGGATATTTCGGTCACAACTGTGGTCCGAGCTTTCCGGAAGGCAGGATTCACAGAACTGCTGGACAACAACAGCGACACTGACTCCGATGACTTCGACGAGACGGAGCCGGCCATTTTGGATCCCGTATTCGCCCAACTTTTTATTTCGAACACCGAAGGAGAAGAATTCGAGGGATTTATGAATGAAGAATAACTTCAGAAAGTGAGCGTTATGTTTATTTTGTGTGTTGTGACATTAACGTTTGAGCAACATTAAGTTATTGATGTTATTGCTCTGCACTATTTTGAATTTTACTATGTTTGTGATTGCACATTTGCACATTACCGTACATTTTGGGAGTGAACAGAGTTGTTAGAACGCTGGTTTTTATTATATTATTAAAGTTTGACTGACCTATCTGACTGTTTTTTTGACATTCCCTTTAGCGCAGTTAGATGCGGCTTATAACACGGGGCGGCTTATAGGTGGACAAAGTTTTGAAATATGCCGTTCATTGAAGGCGCGGCTTATAACCCAGGGCGGCTTATGGTGCGGAAAATACGGTATGTATATTTGTCACTGTGGTTATATACTTTGTATATTAAAGTAAAACTCTTTGTTTTAGAGTAATTTATGTTGCTTTAAAACTGACTCAAACTCAAGTTGCAAACTCAACGTCAAAGTCAAACGTGTACAGCAGATAATAAGCAATAATAGTTTGACCAGTCAACTAATCGAAAAAAATAATCGTTGATGATTAAAAAAATTATCGCCCTAATTGGCATACATTAGATAGCCACACAACCACAACAGCAACACTCTCTTCAGTTTTGGCCCTCAAATGGTCAGAATTCTTAATCCCTGAACTGTCAATGAGACCAACAAACACATTAGTGCCTCCAAACACACCCAGCTGTCCACAGTGTGACCCTTCTTGAAAGATGTGGCGGTATGAAAAACTACAGGAGCCTCTCTTGTTTGGATCCACACATACTGTCTAGGGCAAGGCCAGAGCGAGCAGTTCAAGTACACCTTGTTTGTGATGAGTTGGTCAACGAGAGGTGAAGTCAGCATGCTGTCATTTTGTCTGTCTGCTGAGCAGCGGGTCAAGTGGCCTGTGACCTGGACGGAAAATATCTTCCATTTTCCTCCAAACAAAACTGACGTGTCACTGGCCACTCTGCAAACACACAACACGCTGATAGTGTCGGAAGTGGTTCGTTTTTAAGTGACAACTCCAAATGTTTTCACCGAGCAGGTAAAGTTCAGCACAGTACAACTTAATAAAGATTGGCAGTGGATGCCAACCAATAGTGTTTTTTATTGGTAGTTTGATGCAAAAATAAGAGGGGCTTTTGTTGACATTTTGTAATTGTTTCATTCCTTTCACAGTGAAACATGATTGGGATGATTCGCTAAAGACCAAACGTCAGACGGCAGTAGAACTGGGTACCGTAATGGCACCAATGCCAACGTCAAAAGGTCGTAACCAGTAAAGAAAACAACTAAGAAGATATCGGCACCTCATTTTGAGGTTTTAGTGGCACTGAAATTAGGCAAAAGTAGGTGCAGCTGTGTCAATTGTTGTGACATTTCCAGATTTTTACCTGGAAATGCAGACTCAAGGATCTGCAACAGGTGCTTAAAGGTGATATTGTGGAAGTAACGTCGTGTAAAAAGCTAAAAGACAGTTGTATTTAGGATTAACTAGCTAACACGGTTGTAACTGTAGTTTTAGATCACCACAACTTCACCACACAACGTCTGCTTAAATTGTGCAGATAACACGTGCTAAATAGTAGGGGTGCACAAAAAAAATTGATTCACATTCGGAGCGCGATTCTTATTTTTTCCGATTCTAAATTGATTCATAATTTTCAAAAATAAATTAAAAAAATAAAATATATATTTTTTTACAGGAATCAATTTTTTAAAAGACGTTTTTAGGCCATGCAACCAGACAGAGCTTTTATAACTTGTAACCTGTTTTGAAAAAGTTTCATTATAAAACCCAATAATACATTGCGAGAATCATGATGAATCAAGAATCGATTCTGAATCAAATCATCACCCCAGAAATCGCATCGAATCGTTGGGTGCCCAAAGATTCAAACCCCTACTCATATGCTCCAACGCTCCAACCTGTGCTGTTTCGTTTTGTTGTGGAATATGCGGAAAATATAGTGATAACCACCTTTTCTAAGCAATATAAAAGAGCAATCAAGATAACAGAACCAATTTTTAGCACGCCGAAGTCGCGTTCCGAAAGGCGCCAGTGTTGTTTATTTGAAATGATCCATTCACAAGAGAATCCATATTGCAAGAAGTTTATTTAATAGGATGGATAATAATAGAAAGAAAAAAAGAAGGCCATTTAAAAAATACCAGCGGATACCAAAACAAATGATTGAATGAGTTTTAATCAGCCACTTAAGTCATCCAGCAGCTATAAAATATCAAAATGATATTTCTGAAGAGCCGATATGTTTAATATTTTTTAGAATATGTTGACACGCACATGGATGGGGGATTCTCTCGCAATCGTTTGTCTTTGCAGCGCGATCATCTCCTTTCGTAACGCCATTTGTGCGCAATTGTGGCAGTTTGCTAACATGACTCTTGCCAGATCCTTGTAGTTCGCTGAGCTCCACACAAGAATAGGAGATGTATTTCAGAAGGCGGGCCTTGTAAAAAAATCATTGTATGTGATTGGATAAACCACTTGTCCGTTATCTTGAATGACGTGCTACTTCAACCACTTACATCCAAATCAACCCGTGACGCTGATAAAAGCGACGCTGGGAAATCCAAAATAGAACAGCCGACATATTGGATAACGACAGAGCAGAAAGTTAGAGAACTTTTACTGAAACAACGCAGCAATGTCAGTAGACGATCCATGTCGTTTGTGCAAAGAAAATATGCAGAATCAATGTCAGCACACGACTCCTCGCTGCGTGCCGCCATTGTTGTTTGAAACAAACAGTCGCTTCGGCGCTACGTCACATCTATGAAATCCCGCCCGGCAATCCTGATTGGTTCATTATTTTTTGCTATCTTGAAGGAGTTTGCATTGCCTTTGAGCCCAGATCCTTGTGTGGAGCTCAGCTAACTACAAGAATCTGGCGAGAGTCAGGTTAGCAGTTTGCATCTACCTTCCAAAACATGCTAAATACTGTACAGACGCAAAACAGTTCCCGCATTGATGAATCACATTGCAAGCGCGAAATGATTATATTAGCATCTCTTTCTACTAGTTATGTGGGCCTTCTGATAATTAGCATATGCTAATTATCAGACATGCTCAACGAATTGCAGTCCTTATTTTTCAGAGATCAGTTTTGTGTGCGTTATCAAGTTTGCACATGTTTTAATAGATGCAACCTTTAGTAGATCAGGCCCCCAAAGTACTAGACCAGTAGTTCTCAAACTATGGTACATATACCACAAGTGGTGCGCCAAAGACTAATTTGAATAAAGTACAGGGTTTTATTTTCCTACATTCAAACACAGTGTTACTGTTTAAACTGTCGATAATGTTGCCAAAATAATAAATATACTTGTTAAATAAAACCTCTACCTTGTTTTTAATGAGTACTTAGGCCTACTACCGTACTGTATTTTAATGTTGGTCATTATGGGGGCACTTGGAGAGCCAAGTGTTTTCTGAAGTGGTACATGGTGAAAAACTTTAAGAACCACTGTACTAGACAATTTAACAATTTCCTTTCTACATTTCCTGTGTTCTGGTTTGGTTTTGCTGTGATAATTATGAAAATTTGATTTCAAATTGGCAAATGTTATAATTCTATTTATATTACTCTTCTGCTCAACTTGCATGTCTCAAAATTAGGTAAAATAAAAAGGCATTGTTTATGGGTAACATTTGTATGTTTTCCTTGTTTTAGGCACCAACTCCGGCACAGTTTCAAAAGTACTGAAGTGGCAACGGTATTGGATAATATGTACCGGTACATGACATCCAACCTTACACTGCAGTTTGTGAAGCTTAACCCTCGAGCTGAGGCACACAACGTCACATAACACAGATCAGTTATTTTGCCCATTGTCATAACTTTTGAGAACAAATTAAGAGTATATAGTACTAAACTAAAGGTGCATGGTGCAAACAGGGTTAAAGCAGTATTCATTATTCTGAATGTGGTGCTCTGTGGGAACTGTAGGTGGAGTCAAAGCACCAATAATCTACACATACGTCACCAGGTAGGTAATTTTGTCAAAATGTGAGCCAAAACGAGGAAACAAAGCCAATGGAACGACTTTCGCTGATGTGCTATTGGATGAAATTGTAAAAAGAGCCCAAGCAAAAATAACCGTGAAAGAAAGCAGACCACTGGATAAAATACATCATCTTACTATGATCACAAGGAAAAATGTGGATGGTTCAGAAATATAATGAGTGAACAAACAAAGCTCTTATGAGTGTAATTAGACGTCTACAACATACAGAGAAAGCCCTGATGTTGGTAAAGTACTCAAAAAAAGCCTGATGTCACTGTTTATCAGCCCTTGTCCATAATGATACTTATCTCCCTTCCATTTGCAGCTGTCACACATAAACTGTTCATGATGGCTTCCATCACGTCATTTGCTGTCTGGCTGCTGCTAACTCAAATCAACATTCCTGCTTCTTAATGACGTGCATTGCCATGATGGTTTTGCAAATGGTTTGTTTTGAAAATACAAACGCCCCGACGTGAAAGACAGAATATCCCGTACAGAAGTTGATTTAAATGAAGTGCAGTTTTGATTAGTATGCACCGGCTGCACCGTCCGTCGCTGTCTGTATGCCCGCATCAGAGTATACCACGCTACATGAGGGAGTTGCGGCACAAAGCAGACAACATCTGAGTTACAATTAAAAGTGATGTTTTCTCCCATAAGCTTCTTAGGGGATGTCTAACAAAGAGTGGCGCTCCTCAGTGGAGTCTGCAGGCTGCAGTGTTCAGTCAGGGGAGCAACTATTGACAGCTATTGAATGATCTACAGTTGTAAGGGTGGAAAAAGCAAGCTGTCTAAATGAAGCCGACAAGTCAATCGATGCTGTGTTAAACACAGAGAGAAACTCTGTTACACACAGAGAGGAACTTGCATCCGGATTTTGGAGCAAATCTCTCGGTAGATGTTCACTGGTATGTGTAAAAAATAAAGCATACATAAGTTGTATATTTGCAGCATATTAGCATGACGTCCAGATGTGAGCCTTTTTGGGCCTTTCATAGCTTGCTTCCTACACTGAAAAGGATTTGCCAAGATTTAGAATTTTATTTCTAGAAATTTCCCTAGTTTTAAGAGCTACTTACTTATTTTTAGTCATTGACTTTACATCATAATCTTAATTTTAGCATGAATAATTACCGTATTTTCCACACTATAAGGTGCACCGCATTATAAAGCGCACCGGATTATAAGGTGCACCTTCAATGAATTACCTATTTTAAAACTTTGTTCATATATAAGGCGCACCGGATTATAAGGCGCATAGAATAGATGCTACAGTAGAGGCTGGGGTTACGTTATGCATCCCGTAGTTGCGAGACCTGTTGTTGCTCAATATTGGTCCATATATAAGGCGCACCGGATTATGAGGCGCACTGTCAGCTTTTGAGAAAATTGGAGGTTTTTAGGTGCACCTTGTAGTGCGGAAAATACGGTATCTATTTATTAATAAAATGTAATATTCAGCCTGCTAGACATTCTGTAATTGCAGACAATTTTTCATTGTTTTGGTGGTTAGAGCGGATGTGACGCATAGCGCCATTATGGTGAAGGCGTAAGTGTGTGATTAGTATGAGAAATGTTTTGACAAAAGTCTCCCATAAACGTGACTGTAAACTTTTTTTCTACCACAGTTTAAGTAACAATCTACATTGTATGTTATTAATGCACTCAACTGTAATGCACGGACGTAAAGCTCCTCCTCTCTACAAGCGACAAAGGCTCAAATGATGTCGTCTCACGTCGATTGAAGATAAAATAATCGTCTTGTCGGGACAACGACTTGCCATGGCTTTGAACCTGAGATTTCCATAAGGTCCTCCTTTCTTTGTGCATTTCTGCTCGCTATTTTCAAGCTTGTGGCTCAACTGTAACTGGACGCTATTACCTTCCACATGCTATGGAATGGCCAGAGGGTCAAAAAGGATTAAGGACGCATCCGCCTTAATGGTGTGTTAAAATTTTTTAAGCGTTTTCATCACGTTAACTTTGACAGCCCTAAATATAATATATCGTAATAAGTACGGTAATATGTTCCAAAAAGTCAGACAAAGACCAGACCGTACAAAAATGGAAGATAAGAAATGACATACAGGTGAAACTCAAAACATTTGAATATAGTGCAAAAGTTAATTAGTTTCAGCAATTCAACTTCAAATGTGAAACTAATATGTGACAAACTCTTTCCATGCAAACTAACAAATCTCAAGCCTTTATTTTTTATAAGTTTGATGATCATGGCTTTTACAAATTTATGAGAGTTTCAATTTGAAGTTTTCATAAGCTGTAAGCCATAATCATTCAAATTACATCAAAAGAAGGCTTGAAATATCTGAAGTTAGATGTTATGAGCCTCTGTCATATATTAGTTTCACCTTATAAATCTAAAACCTTTGCACGATAATCACATTTTTTGAGTTTCACCTGTAAATCCAATAAATCGGTTTCAGACACCCAGAAATATTAACACAAATAATAATACAAAGCGCAATTGTAGTTTTAAATGTAGAAAACAATGCAAACATATACCTGATAACATATAAATGATGAATGAGTCAGATAAATGAACGTTTAACACCACTTCTACCTTTGTTCAAGACTCAATGGGGAGCAAAGGATTAAGGAAAGGGAGAGCCACACGGACGCCACCTTCGTACTTTGCTATGAGTTATTTATTGTGTTATCTAGTGTTTCTCAACTTCTTTATGAAAATGCTGGCATTGACAACTGTGTGCTCACACGACTTCAACTGATGCAGATACACATACGCTAGACAGTGTTTTACGGCACAACATGCCACACTGTGGTAACTCCGCAACTTCACAGCAGTATGCTACAACTCGCAACTTTCCTTGGCCCCACTGTGGCTTATTTTGCAGCAGTATCTACAAAAAAAAAGTATCTACAAAAAAAAGTATAGAAACTAAGTCACCAAGGCATGGGATGATACACACGAAGACGGACTAGTTTGTTACGTACAATGTTTGAACGCAAATGCAAACAGAAAGGACGAGAACAGAGGCACCACTGTAGTTCCAGTCACTTATCAGCCACTTCCTTTTTACACTTATTGACAAATGCCTGAGGCGCACTGAGAAACGACTCACCTTGGCAGTATGCCTTTGTCGTTCATTAATAGAATACAACTGGTTGTTTTGGTCAGGGGTTTCTTAAACTTTTTGACCTTAGGGCCCAACTTTACCACTACAGGGGTGCCTGGGGCCTGCCCAAATATTAACACTAAATTAGTAATCTTACTCTTGATATTAAATGTATATAACAATTATAATTGACCTACGTAAAACCTTGTCAAATGATATAAGTCATTGTGTTAATCCTAAATATTATTAGAAAAATAAGTACTAATCAAATACTATATCCTATATGTATTACTGTATAAGAAGAGACTCATAAATAACTGATGAAAAGTATGCTGTGCTAAAATGATTAAACGTCGATTATTATGCGCAGTCAGTGTAGTTGTACACAACATAAAATAAAACTAGTTTGTTTCTTCATATGACCAAAACCATGCAGGTTTTCTTAAGCTGTGGTTAAGAAACAAGATTCCGGACAGCGAAGTGAACAAGTCTATCAAATTGTAAATTGTTTTACACTGCAAAAATAGATATTTTAATTTAATTTGAGTATTTACTTAAAAACAATGCTGTGCTAGTCCAACCACACTGCAACCTGTCATGATCTGCAAGCTCTGGTGCCTCCTGTCTACTTTTTGTTGCAGTGCCTGGTTTTCTGGTCAGGTGGCAGAGCCATGTTCGCGAACACCTGTTACACATTTCCCCCTGATTACTTAAATAGTCCAATAACTCGGCACCAGTCGATTCCTGATGGTTCACCCTTCCAGTTGTGTTCATCTCCTCTGCTCTGGCTCCACTCACACTTCTCATTTCTATGGCCCTTGTCTGTGTTAACTGTTTCCTCTCCACACCTTTTGTGTCCATTTTCCATTTTGCCAAACCTATTGTGTGCATGTTTTTCCTCACTCCTTTTTGAGTGTGCTTTTTGTTATTATTTGTATTATTTCTTCTCTGCGTTGGGGTCCAACTCCGGCAAAAGTCGATCGTGACACAAACAAAGTTAACCTATTCATGTTTTATAGGGGTATTCCACCATTTTCTATACCAGGAGAAACTGTTTATCCAGATCATACAATTACAGTTCAAACCACATTTTAAGGGGAATATGATCATGGAGATGGATCTGTTATCAAGCACGTGATAACTATGCACATTTTGTGAGCCCACAGCTGTGTACAGTCAGATTAACAGTGGGTAACCTCTTTTTACACTTAAATGAGAAAGGAAAATGTAACTTAAACATTGCCGGTACAGTTAACCTTGTTTGACTGAACCTCGATTTACGAACCCTTCATTTGTACAAACTTTTCGATTTAGGAACCAAAGACCGGATAAAACGATGCTTTGATGTAGGAACCTTGTCTCTGTGCACACACCTTTCATCCTCCATTGTGTACCTGCAGCACAACCTTTGTGGGCGGGCTTATTAAGCCAATTGCTACATTATGTGCCTTTTAAGTGGTTTTTAGCCTTTTTACAGCATTTTTCTAGTTTTGCTAGCTCAACATGAGTCCAATGAAAGCAATGGACAAGCGATGTGTGGCTTGAAACATTCAGGAAGTATCCACAGCATTGCTGACACTGCCTCCCACCTTTTTAGGCTGAACACCAAGTAGGTTAAGGTAAAGGTAAATTTATTATTCAAAATTGTTATACCGGCCTGACTGATAAAGCTAAGGAGGTTTGTGAATTCTGGGAGTCCATCACAGGGCTAGTGAGAGTGTGTGTGCGTGTCGGCAGTGTGTCTAAAAATGAGGACAGTTCAGCTAGTTTTTGTTCTGACTTTGTTATTAATTTTAAACTTAATCCATCACCTCCTTGTTACATTTGTTTGATATACAGTACCATACAGCACTTTATATTGTGTTCAAAGTGCATACACCTTTACTAAAATATGGATTTTTGTCATGGCTGGAACCCATTATTCATATTTACATTGTTTCTTATGGGGAAATTTGCTTGATAAACAAACATTTCTATTTCGGGACCCTGTTCAAGAACCAACTAAGTTCGTAAATTGAGGTTCCACTGTATTAAAAAAAACAATATTACTACCACTTGGCTACCAGTCTAGGGTGCAGTCTACCCTTCGCCCAAAGTTAGCAGGAAAATGTGGTATAAAGGATGGATGGATTGATATTACGATAGATAAGTGATTCTCAAACTGTTATCCGTGTACCACTGATGGTACGTGGGCGCCATCTATTGTTATCGTATAATTAAATTTAATTGATTTTATTTGATTCATTATTTAAGTACATAGTTTTACTTTCCTATATTCACACACAGTGTTACTTTTCAAACTTTGTGTAAAGTTACAGTCAGCAAAAATATCAAATATACTTGTTAAATATAACTACTGCCTTGTTTTAATGAATACTTTAGCTTACTATGCTACTTTATTTTAATGTCGGTCATTGTGCTGGTACTTGGAGAGCCAAGTGTTTTCTGAAGTGGTACTTGGTGGAAAAAGTTTGAGAACCACTGCAATAGATCATTAAAGTTAGCTCCCTTGAATTTGGACTTATTTTTGTGAATCATACATATTCAAATGTTAACTGCAAGAAACTACTGAAAGCTACTAATCAATTCCCGCCTCTTCAAATGTCAAGTAAGTGTAACCTTTTGTTTTTAAGGTCGAGGACATTTGCGTTCGGCTTTGATTTCTCGATTGATTTTGGGTACATTATGTTTGATTAGTCAAATTGAATTCAGTCCCATGACGTCACCTCAAGCAGCCCATTCCTTCACAGTCCTGCACCCTTTGTGTGCAAATAACTCAATGCTAGCCTAGCACTACCTGTGCACCGGTCTACGGTAAGTTCTTGTAAATGTTGGCGAGAGAGCACATGGGAGCTTGGGTGACTATGTCTATGGGAGGAAGCAGAGCAGGAGAAGTTGGAGAGAGCAGCAGCCACACAGAACATGGACAGAGCGTTTACCTGGCCCTGTGCTCTGTGGGTACGCCAAGTAGCCGCCTCTTCCACGGGCCCCCCTACCTGAGCCACGCGCTGCTGCTGCTACTGCCGCCGCCGCCACCGGTCCGTATGCTGTCGCTGGGAAGCCTGCAGGCACACACACACACACATAAATGCATCACATCCTGCGTATGGACGAGTGTATCCCAGAGCTACAGGAGAATGTTGACACCAGTGCGGAGCTGCAGGATACAACTAGCTGTCAGAGGCAGGGGCTCATGTTAGGGCGACATCGATCAGCAGACTCTTACAGAACACATTGCCAGAATCAAAACAGGTCCACGCAGAGAGTGAATAATAGCCGGAAGCAAGACAGTTTAAAAAAGATGAAGTCATTCCTGTTTTGGATTGTTTACAACGTTGTGTTGTATGCATGAATTGTGTGCAACGTTTGATTGATGTCCAATCACTGGACATTAGGTACACCTGTGTGATCTAGTTCAGGCGTGTCCAACTCGTTTTCATTGAGTGACGCAGAAGGCCACTGGTAACAGTGAATATATGTGAATATGAAAGTATATGAGGATTCGCCTCATGTTTTTATTACACAAATGCCTATGCATTTGTTTATTATTAAAAAATAAAATAAAAATGTCGATTTAAAGACATGGTAGCTTTCACGGTAAAATTTGTGATTTTTCCAAGCATATTACTGTAAATGGAAAATGTTTATTACGGTATAATTCTGGTGACTCAGCTGTTAGTTTTTTTTTTTTTATCCTTACATTCAAGATTGTTGTTTTTACTGTGTTTTACTATAAATAAAAAAATGGCACTACCCTTTTATTATGATAAAATTCTGTGTTGGCACTGAGATGAGGTGGCGACTTGTCTAGGGTGTACCCCGTCTTCCGCTGCAATGCAGCTGGAATAGGCTCCAGCCACCCCCGCGACCCGAAAGGAACAAGCGATAGAAAATGGATGGATGGATGGATTCTGGCGACTTAGCTGCCGTTTTATTTTATACATTTTTTACCGTAAAATCTATTGTGATTTTTACAGTGTTCACTTTGATGGATACTTTGCTTTGAAATCATAAGTCAAGCACATATTTAAGTATTATTTTTCTGTACATTTGCATTTGAAAAAAAAAAATCTGTCTATTTAAAAAAAACAACTGGCAGCTCAGTTGCCAGAATTTTACCATACAATGCACAGTAATATTTTACAGCATATTACTGTAAATGGAAAACTAGTAATAATGTTATTTTTAAGGTAAAATTCTGTTGACTGAGCTGCTAGTTCATTTTGCCCTTATGTCTACGGTTGTTGTTTTTGTGGTGTATCACTGTAAATTTAAAAACGGTATCACCGTTTTTTACGGTAGAATTCTGGCGACGAAGATACCAGTTATATTTTCATCTTACCGTAAAATCTATTGTCATTTTTGCAGTGTACACTTTGATGGATAACTTGCTTTGAAATCAAAGGCAAGCAATTATTGATGTATTTATTTTTATTTGAACAAAAAAAAGGAACGTATGATGATATAATAATTAATGCATTATTAGATACATGAAAGTTTATAATATATGCAACTGCAGGCAGTACTTGTATTTTTTCTGTCAAAATGGAAGGAACGGATACATTTAGTAACAAATAAAGTGCTTTGTTGACGAATATTATTTCCAGGCTTTTGCAGGCCATAAAAAATGATGTGTTCATTTTAAAACCTGTGGTCTAAGTAGTTTGGTCATTGAAGATGTAACAATGCACCGTGCTGAGAGATGTTTTGAGTCTTATCTAGCTACATAATACTCCCAGTATGATGTAGTGGTTATTAAACACAATCATGTTTTTTTTTTTTTTTAATAACAGCTCTTGTATACGATGCCATTAATGCAGGTGTACCTCAGAAATGAATGACAGCAATTTAGTGGGGCGACTGCGTTAATTATGATACGCGATTGATAAGTACATCGTCTCCTTTCAAACTGAAAGCATTCAATTTCTTATTAAACCATAAATCTGAGTAAACTGGCTTCAGGTGGGTTTGCAATTTGCACGTTGCTGATTACATTAATGAAATAATGTTGCTCTGGGGGGGTGTTTATGTCACACGCTGGTATGAAAGATTACAACCACCTCTGAGCTGCACACCCGTGTGCATGATAGCCCTACCTCTGGGCACAATCCCTGCATTTTGTTCCAGAGTGCTCCCCCCCAATTACTGGGAGCTTCCGAGGACTTGGAATCATGTAATACACACGGCAAAATGTTCTGGCTTTTTGTTGGGCTGATCAGGGGGGAGATTTGTTGCTGTGTTTCACTACCTGCAAACAGATGGAGACATCTGTTGGGTGATTTGCTATTATGAGCACATTGAGATCTGTCCTTTTGTTCCCTTGTATGTGAACATACTTTAGGCTGGATTTACACTACTTGGTTCAAGGAAAACAATTCATGTTTCCCTTGAGTCCCAATTGGCATATGGGTCATGGCAGCGTAACAAGAACAATATAGACATTCTCAGAGGGGAATCCGACAAATGTGGATCCAAATCAGATGTTAATCGGTTACATGCCAAACAGCGTTAGGATCTAGCTCACAGGTGTCATACTCAAGTCCTGGTGGCCAGATCTGGCCTACCACATTATTTAACGTGGACCGCCACACGATTTTATGTGTTCCTCCAGCTCATTTATTGTGGCCCGCCTCATCATTTTATGTTGTCTGCCACATTATTGTATTTGGCACACCACACCATTTTACGTGACCCGCCACATAGTTTATGTAACTAGGCTATCATACATTTGTAGTCATATATCCACTGTTTTCATGCTGCCTTTCAAAAGAAGCCATAATTGCGAAGTGGCCTGCCACGTCATTTATTTTGGCCCACCACATAATTTTAACTGGCTCGCCACATTATTCTATATGGCCCCCCACATCATTCATTGTGGCCCACCATTTCATTTTATGTTGTCTGCCAATCCATTTTTTGTGGCCCACCATAAAAAATATATGCGGCCCTCCAACAGCAGCCATAATTGCAATATTTAATCTGACATTTTGCGTTGTCTGCCACATTATTTTGGGTGGCCTATTACGTAATTTAAGTTACAAGGCTATTATACATTTATATTAATATATTCACTTTTTCAAGCGGCCCTCTGAGGGCAGTCATAATTGCTATGTGGCCCTCCACTGCATTTAAAATGGCCTACCAAATAATTGTATCTGGCCCGCAACATTATTTTATATGGCCTGCCACATCATTTATTGTGGCCCGCCACAAAATTTTATGTTGTCTGCCACATTATTTTATGTGGCCCACCACGTAATTTATCTAACAAGGCTATTATACATTTATATTCATATATTAACTGTTTAATGCAGACCTCAGACAGCAGCCATAATTGTGACGTGGCCCGCCACGTTATTAAAAGCTGACCCGCCACTTCATTTAACGTGGCCCGCCACAGCATTTTTCAGCTGGCCCGCCATAATATTTTATATGGCCCGCCACATCATCCATTGTGGGTCGCCACGTCATTTTATGCTATCTGCCACAGTAGTTTAAGTGGCCCACCACTTAATTTATGTAACGAGACTATTGTACATTTGTATTCATATATTCACTGTTTCAAGCGACCCTCCGAAGGCCGTCATAATTGCTATGTGGCCCGCTACATTATTTAAGTTGGCCTGCCACATACTTGCCAACCTTGAGATCTCCGATTTCGGGAGGTGGGGGTGGGGCGGGGTTGGGGGGGGGGTTTGGGGGGCGTGGTTGGGGGGGGGCGTGGTTAAGAGGGGAGGAGTATATTTACAGCTAGAATTCACCAAGTCAAGTATTTCATATATATATATAAGAAATACTTGACTTATATATATATATATATATATATATATATAAAAATAAGAGAAATACTTGAATTTCAGTGTTCATTTATTTACAAATATACACACACATAACACTCATCTACTCATTGTTGAGTTAAGGGTTGAACTGTCCATCCTTGTTCTATTCTCTGTCACTATTTTTCTAACCATGCTGAACACCCTCTCTGATGATGCATTTTGCTTTGTCTCCTTGTTGTGTGCGCAGTTGTGCACTGCACTCTCTAAAAGCCGTAGATGTTATTGTCACATATGCATGTACAGCAGATGGCAGTATTGCCCTGTTTAAGAGTGTCACAACATTGCTGTTTACGGCAGACACACTGCTTTACAATAGACTAAAACGTGACTGCTGTTGTTGCCGCGCTGGGAGGACGTTAATGAAACTGCCTAACAATAAACCCACATAAGAAACCAAGAACTCGCCCTCGATCATTCTAAAGTTATAACGTGATTGGGCAGGCACGCTGTTTATATTGTGGGAAAGCGGACGTGAAAACAGGCTGTCGACATGTCACTCAGGTCCGCATGGAGCTGGAGGGGGCGCGGCCTCCAGCTCTGCCTGAATTTCGGGAGATTTTCGGGAGAAAATTTGTCCCGGGAGGTTTTCGGGAGAGGCGCTGAATTTCGGGAGTCTCCCGGAAAATCCGGGAGGGTTGGCAAGTATGGCCTGCCATTTAATTTAATTTGGCCCACTGCATTATTTTAACGAGCCCGCCACATTATCTTATGTGGCCCGCCACATCATTCATCGTGGCCTGTCACGTCATTTTAAGTTGTCTGCCACTATATTTCATGTGGCCTGCCACATCATTCACGGTGACCTGCCACATTATTTTGTTGTCTGCCACATTATTTTCTGAAATACCTGATGGCGCCTACAAAACAACATACTTTGGGTGAATAAACAATCACCCACAGTCATATGGTGTAAATAGAATACAATAAAGAAAACATTTCGCAGGGACATTAATTTGGTGCTCAGCGGAGTAATGCTGAGGGTTACCTGCAGGGCCGCCCTGTCCTAAATGCAGAATATTGCGCGTAGGACCTCGCTATCTGTGGGGGGCCAAGTTTTGTGTGAAGAAGCGCATATAAAATGACAGGCGCTTCATATGAAATTTGACCATAAACGTATTCCTGGCCATTCAATGTTTCGTCACTGATAGTGTTGGAATATAATGGCTGAT
The DNA here is from genome assembly GCF_033978685.3 of Nerophis lumbriciformis. Taxonomy (NCBI): domain Eukaryota; kingdom Metazoa; phylum Chordata; class Actinopteri; order Syngnathiformes; family Syngnathidae; genus Nerophis; species Nerophis lumbriciformis. The sequence continues at coordinate 24,508,873 of NC_084556.2, forward strand.
TTCCCCTTTTTGCAGAGCACAAGGTACTGGGTCCTAATCCTGGGGGTAAAAAAATCTACATATTTATTTATTATTGTGCAGTGAAATATATATTTATCTAGTGCTTTTTCTCCAGAGCCACGTCGTCCTGCTCGCACTTGACAGTTTTGATTGTGTTCTTTTGGTATAATTTCCTGTCCTGGTGCTCGTGTTTTAGTAAAATTTCCTGTCAGACTCTTTGATTTGCTGCACCTTCACTGTCTGCTTAGTTTCCTGCCATATTGATTATTAAACCGGGAGAGACAAGCGGTAGAAAATGCATGGATGGATGGAAGTCAATTTAAATTTAACTGTTGACCCTTGCCAGCCCGAGATTATCGTCTTTTGTCAGTCTGCATTAATTACTCTGTTACAGCTACATGCCTTGCACGAGCCTTTTTGTTTCTGCTATTTTATGCTAACTAATGCAAGTAAATCAATAATTTGACCTGCACGCTGCCTTCAGCCAATGTGCCATCGTGACAGTTAAAATTGTGATCGAATAATTTATTTATCATAAATTAGGTTTAGTCATACTTGCCAACCTTGAGACCTCCGATTTCGGGAGGTGGGGCGGGGCATGGTTGGGGACGTGGTTAAGAGGGGAGGAGTATATTGACAGCTAGAATTCACCAAGTCAAGTATTTCATACATATACATATATATATAATATGTGTAATAACTGTGTTTGGATAATTGATACTTCAAACTTGCATAAATAAATATTAAGGAATATAACATAACTTGGCTTCTGAGAGCTTCAAAATGTAATGAATAAAATGCTAAAGTTGTTGATAAACAAGCAATTATTTTAATAATTAAATATGATCATTTTAAATGAATTATTATGATAATTTAAAATTAATTATTTCAAATATGTTTATTTTAATGTATAATTCTATGGCTGGATGTAATAAGGAGTCACAAAAAAAATATAGTAAAAATGTATTTAGTTTTTTTTTTTAAATTACTAAATATATTTATTTTTAGGAAAGATAAACATAATAATACAATTTATCTCTAGTCTGGATGATTTAGTTCTTGTCACCCTGTTGTCCTCCCGTCGTGAAAAAAGGCTGTCCTCACTCAGGTCCGCATGGAGCTGGAGGGGGTGTGGCCTCCAGCTCCGGCTGAAAATCGGGAGATTTTCGGGAGAATATTTGTCCCGGGAGGTTTTCGGGAGAGGCGCTGAATTTCGGGAGTCTACCGGAAAATTCGGGAGGGTTGGCAAGTATGGGTTTAGTACAAAATATGCATCAAATTAAAGCTTGATTAAAAAAGTATAACAATTCTTTAACACAAAAGTGTGGCAATTTTTTGTAATGGGGAGGAGGGTCGATGCTAAATAAAATTCGGCTTCAATTTAGGCCTCAATTTAGCCCTGGCCCTGGCTACCTGCATTACAATCTCGCAGTCCGGGCCAATTTATCGCTATGTAAATGAGTATTTGTATAATCTGTCATTCTTTCCATCCGTGTTGCGGCTGCCCGATTTTGACAATGCATTCAGGGTACAAATAAGGCCCCAAAACCTTAAATATTTGTCAGAATGTTTAGAATGCCATAATGAAGTAAAGACATCAACAGAGTGTAAATATGAATGCAATACATTGGGATCTAATTATTCCTAACAAATATCAGCCTGCTAATCAGCCTGCAATTAATCCAAAGCAGTATCAGTGAATTGTAATTACATTGTTGGTGCTTAATGAACGTAGTGGCAAGAGGTAGGTGACAGAAGCTGGTCCATGCCCAGGGCCTGGGCTCTTCTTTCAACACAGGAATGGCATGTCATTAGCGCTGGTGATGAGATTCCTCACTCTGGGCTCCACGCCGTCGACGCCTAATCAGCCTCCTAAAATTATCTCCACAGGATATGCTTGCGTCTCGAGCAAAGAAATGAGCTCCAAATCCTCTCGACTGGAGATGTTCCTGATTTTTAAACCGAATTTGTGCAGAAAGACTTATTCCTAAAAGACGGCCGCTCAGACTTTACAGCCCAGGACACCTCGGAGGATAGTTTGTCCAAAGCGGCAGCGGGCGACCTACTTCTGAGGCAGCCTCTGAGTGCTATTCCATGAAGAGGGGCGCACACAAAAGAATGATGAAATGGAGGGGGTAAGAGGGCAGGGTCAGATGAGCCGCAGCCGAAGAGAAAAACACATAGCTTTTCATTAGACGGCGGAGAAGGAGGTAATTCACAACTCTGTCGACACAATACGACCATGACTGTGAGTGTTGGGTGCGAGATGCCACCATGCTGCGACTGGCGGCATGGCCGGGAAGAGAGAGAAACACAATTTCCACACACGGCTCAGGAGAGAATAATGTAATAAAGCGGCACGGTGAGTAAAGAAGTAAAACAATCATAAAAGGACAATAAAAAAGGCAACTAAAATATGTCGCTTGAACGCTCCTGCAATGATGTCGTCTGCCTCTTCCCACTAATGCAATGCTAATGCATCCTTTTATAGTGTCCCTTCATATGCTGCATGGTACATTGTTTTGTGCAGCCATATTACACCACCCCCACCCTCGCTGCCATTGTCAAGACACCCCAATAGACCCACTGGCTTGGAAGTTAGTTGTGAGCAAAGTTGTGGTGAGAGATTAACTTTGCAGGATTAGGTGGGTTAATTAATAGATGGCTGCTGCTCATTGTTTTGTGCTCACGCTGTAAGAAGCCACCCAAGAGAAGCGCTGCGGCATTAAATCAATTTCATGGCCCTTTTATTACTGAGGAGATAAAGCCAATATTTAGCTTTCAATTCTTCACAATTATTGGGCCCCTGCTTTGCCACTTGAGTGGCTGCACTTGGCTGGGGACAAGGACACATCTGTTTATGAGCTGTGCAGGCCCGGGGGCCTTGGTGTCCGGACTCGGGGGAACTGTCCTCAGCTTTTCCCCGCACAAGCCTGCAGCACAGAAATTCAGCCATCCTCAGCCACGGAAATGAAGAAAAACTGGACTCAAAAATAGACGGGCACTGTGGCAAATCTTATCGACTTTTCTCTCCGAGCTTAATTTTTACAGCAAGAGAAACTAAACATGCTTAATGTTCTTAACAGCATCTGCTGCAAATGTTTTAATTGTTTTATAGGCTATTTAAGCTTAATAGCACACATGCTATGTATACTATAACAGGTGTATTTGAATGAGCTGTTGCTAATTTCATGCAAATTAGGCATTTGTTTTGACAATAGACATCTGAAAGAGTAACAGCAATGACTTCAACGTTCTTATGTTAAATTTTTGTCTTTTCTGACTTATAATATTGTTAAAATGTTAGATAAGCTTGCACGCAGTTTTGGATGCCTCTTCTCACATGGTTTTGCGGTCGTTTTGACATCACAGCGAGGTGGACATATTTAATTTGGACATTAAAGGGGCTCGTTGCAACTTGCTCACAGTTATGGTTATAGTTGAAGTTTTTTTCAAACATGCATACAATTGCAATACAGTGCATCACATATTTCCAGTTTCTCATAACTACATGTCCGAAAAGGAGTAGGAAGAAGATGAGTTTATTTAATCTTATCCCTTTTGCATTTCATAGCAATTAGTAACAAATTTTTTCACTTCCTGTTCTCAATTCGTACAATTTAAATCCATAAATAGAAAAGTTCTGAAATAATAGTCAAATAATTTCACACAATGAGTTGAATAACATTCATTTTAATAAGGTTCAAGGTGTTTACGAGGATTCTTCTTCTTTGTTCTTTGTAAACACTTTGACTTTAAACAGTTTCTTAAACTGAATCAGAGTCGTACTTTGCTTAATGCATTCCATAATTTAGGAACAAGGGGTAGAAAATGGATGGATGGAGTTCCACATACTAATATGCTAAAGGTCTTCAGTTACATTTTTTAAAGCAAAAAATACAACAAGAACACCATTGGCTATCTTTTATTACCATTAGTGGTTTAACAGGACAAGTTTGTTTTAAAATTGTCTATATTTCTCACAATTACTGTACTAACTTACCAAAACATGTGCAACAATTCTTCTCAACAAAAGCGGAGAAAAATAACCTCAGAGGAAAATCTAATTTAAAACATTTGTATGCACGTACAACACTTTAGCATATGAGTATGTGGAATTAAATTATGGAATGGATAAAGCAAAGAAGTTAATAAATGTACTAATATGATTCAGTTTAAGAGGCTGTTCAAACTAAAAATGTTTACATAGTACAAGTAAGAAGCATTTTGATAAACATCCATCCATCCATTTTCTACCGCTTGTCCCTTTTGGGGTCAACTGCATTCGGGCGGAAGGCGGGGTACACCCTGGACAAGTCGCCACCCCATCGCAGGGCCAACACAGATAGCATATTGATCTTTATTTTAAAAAAGTTATTAATTTCATATGTGAATCCTTGTACTTAGAATGCATTGATACTAACTGAGAACAAGGAATTAATTAATGTACTAGAAGTGAAGTGGAAACACGTAGGATTAAATAAGCTTTGCTTTTTTTTCTACTCCTTTTTGGACATGTTGTAATCCATCCATCCATTTTCTACAATTGTCCCTTTTGAGGTCGCGGGGGGTGCTGGAGCCTATCTCAGCTGCATTCGGGCGGAAGGCGGGGTACACCCTGGACAAGTCACCAACTCATCACAGGGCCAACACAGATAGACAGACAACATTCACACTCACATTCACACACTAGGGCCAATTTAGTGTGGCCAATCAACCTATCCCCAGGTAGAAATTAAAATGTTTAATATGGAATGTAACATGCTGACATTGTATGCATGTTGGAAATAAACAGAAACAGAAAAAGTTTGTGTAATACAGTTTTTTGCCGGCCTGAAAAAAAAAAAATTGGTGTCTACGGTGGTCACTCACCCGGTCTCGTCAACAACGTACGCGCGTAGAGTTAGTGCACACATACAAAAACAGTCCAAGAGAAGCAACCAACAATTTGCACTCATGTTGTTGTTATGATACAAGTTATAAGTTATATATATATATTATAAGTATCCAAATCCCTATTATTAGCGAACAACACCCAAAGCTAATGCACGTGTTTCGTACGTACATAAGCTGTGTCCCAATTCAGGGTCTGCATCCTTCGAAGGGCGCAAAGGCTGTCCCAATTCATTCAAATTCGAAGGCTCCTCCAAAAGCAGCCGACAAATGCGCCCTCCTTTTCCCTGTATTCGGAGGATGCCTCGCGACTATCCTTCGTGGCCTCCCATATCCCAAGATGCTTTGCGCGCCTTTGTTCAACAGGGATCTTTTTGACGATGGCGGCAAATACAAGCACCGGCAGCGGCAGCGAATACACTTTCAAATGTAAGTATCCTCCACAGGCTAGACTGTCCCATTTAACAACGGATGACGCATCCTTCAGAGGTGCCTCCAAAGTCCAGCCTTCTGAGGCTGCGTAGGCCGGGTCCTCCGAAGGATGCAGACCCTGAATTGGGACACAGCAGTCAAAGTGTCATTTCTTTGTGTGTCATTACGTACTAGAAGCGGTACAAGGGCGGGATATATTTGTGTAAACTACATTGGAAAGTTAGCGCCCTCTAGGCATGTGTGTAAATGTTGCAAAAAGCCTCTTTAAGTCAAGCGCTCAACCCGAGGGGGTGGGGAGAGCTCCTCCCCTTTTGCTTCAGGCTATGAGGAAACACAAAAAAAGGTAGGATCATTTTCATCTAATCATGTCATGCGCATAATAACACCAGCGTGCAACATGCAGTGACATCAATTCTGCAAACAGCAGCTTTTTTACGCAGCTCTGTATCTATCGACAAGTATGCAGGTGTACCTAATGTTGGGACGGTGCATCTATATAATGTTTATGAAGTTTATTGTCGACAGTGTCTGGAAAAAAAATAGCGGTGACAACTTCAAGATATAGATTTAAACCAGGGGTGTCAAACGTCAGGCCCGAGAGCAGGATCAGGCCCGCGAACAGGTTTAATGCGGCCCGCAGGATAAGTTTGCTATGTATAAAAATGCTCCTGACATTTTTGAATGAAAGAAACAGATGTTCTAAATGTGTCCACTGGATGTCGCAATAGCAATTATTTGTATCTTTGTAGATGATGCTACATATGTACAAAATAAACCACATGATGTTAGTACATCAGTCAAGGAAAATGATCAAACTACATAAATAACATACTGTAATTTGATTTTGATATAATTTTTGGTAACACTTTAGTATGAGGAACATATTCACCATTAATTAGTTGCTTATTAAAGTAACAAAGACTTAATTTAGAGTTATTTGGACAATAAAGGGACATATAAGGGTTAGGGTTAGGGTTACTAACAAGCAATAATTCTGAGGTTATTGAGGTAACACTCTTAGTTAATGGCTTATTGGTTGTATAATAAGGCCATGCAGAATAAGGCATCAATAAGCAGAGGTGGGACCAAGTCATTGTTTTGCAAGTCACAAGTAAGTCTCAAGTCTTTGCCCTCAAGTCCGAGTCAAGTCCCGAGTCAAGACAGGCAAGCCCTGAGTCAAGTCCAAAGTCAAGACTGGAAAGTCTCAAGTCAAGTCCTAAGTCCTGCATTTTGAGTTTCGAGTCCTTTCAAGTCCTTTTAACCACAGACTAATATATTAACACAGATTGTGTATGCTTTTCAAACGCTGTATTTATTTATTAAAACAAGTGCATTTTAAATTGCAGGAAAGAAAATTGTGCTGACATTGCACTTTATAATAGCACTATTAACCAGTCATTTTAAACATTAACTCATTCCTTTACAGAACAAACACATTGAAAAATAAAGTGCAAATGTACTTATTTGTACAAAAGTGTTAACATTGAAAAAACATGACATATATGTGAACATAACAAAAAAGTTGTACTTATTATATGTCAGGGCCCTATGCTGCATTGCATTTGCAAAAGACCAAATTAGCCAAGAGTCTGTCAGTCATTTGTGCACGATGGGGGCGTAGTATGATGCCACCATGGCTGAAAACTCGCTCCACTGGAGCACTGGAGGCAGGCACTGCCAAGACTCTCATGGCCACTCGGAACAGTGAAGGAAGAGTCTTCATGTTCAATGCCCAGAACAAAAGGGGGAGAGAGTTTTTTTGGGTTGGTGCACTACTTGTAAGTGTATCTTGTGTTTTTTATGTTGATTTAATTAAAAAAAGAAAAAAAAAAAATATATATTTCTTGTGCGGCCCGATACCAATCGATCCACGGACCAGTACCGGGCCGCGGCCCGGTGGTTGGGGACCACTGAGGTAAACAACCAACAGTATGTCAGAAAGCTAGCTAAAACGGTACACATATTCATAATATAGTATACATTTTAACTGACCTTTATTTTACTATTTTTGTCTTTTTTTAGGTGGCTAAAATACGCGGTGCTGCTGACCGCCGTCTAACGTTACGTGTGATATATTGACTAACGTAACCCTGCTTAAAAAAATCACTGAACAAAAAGTATGAATAAGGTAGTGAACTGCAACAGATTCCCGTTTTTGCAATAACGTTATAACGTTAGCAGTGAGTTTACAGCCTCACTGATTTAACTACACAGCAAATAAAAGTCACGTTACTTAGCCAATATAAACGTTATCTTACATTCAAAACTTACCGTTCTTTGTGTAACTTCAAATGCCGGACGAAGTTGGAAGTTGTTGCCTCTCCATCAGTAATTTTCGAACCGCATGTGTTGCATACTGCAAACCGTTTTGTGTTGACCACCTCGTAATTTTTATACCCAAACGAAATTTTTTTAGGTATCATTTTTTGTTCACTGGCGTGTGGTTTGGACATGTCTTCTTCGTTGGTTGTCCTGCAATTTGATTGGATGAATGCTGTGTGATGAAAACAAAGTAGATCTAATTTGATTGGCTGTTGTACTGAGCGCACACCAGCTGACACACGCAACGCTGATAGACAAGTACACAATGAAAAATACAGAGCGCTCCCGAATAACTTTTTCATCTTTGGGTTTTGGGGAAAGTAGCAAGTCATGTCAAGTCATGTCAATTCAAAAGGCTCAAGTCCAAGTGAAGTCACAAGTCATTGATGTTAAAGTCTAAGTCGAGTTGCAAGTCTTTTTACATTTTGTCAAGTCGGGTCTAAAGTCATCAAATTCATGACTCGAGTCTGACTCGAGTCCAAGTCATGTGACTCGAGTCCACACCTCTGTTAATAAGTACTTAATAATGACTCATTAAGAGCCAATATGTTACTAATTCACATGTTAATAAGCAACTAATTAATAGTGAATATGTGTTCCCCATACTAAAGTGTTACCTGATTTTTTTATCTTGCTAGATTGAAAATTAACACCAATGAGTTGACTGATGAACATTATCACATAATTTATTCAGAAAATATAAATAATGACAAATAAGTGTGAAGTGAAGTGAAGTGAAGTGAATTACATTTATATAGCGCATTTTCTCAAGTGACTCAAAGCGCTTTACATTGTGAAACCCAATATCTAAGTTACATTTAAACCAGTGTGGGTAGCACTGGGAGCAGGTGGGTAAAGTGTCTTGCCCAAGGACACAAGCCCAAGGACACAACGGCAGTGACTAGGATGGCGGAAGCGGGGATCGAACCTGCAACCCTCAAGTTGCTGGCATGGCCGCTCTACCAACCGAGCTATACCGTAAATAAAGATAGAATAATATTAAATTCAACACGTAAGAGTACAAAAACCCCAACAACATTATGATTTGTACAATTTCAGAATGTGCTTGTTCTATTTTTAAACAAAGAAAACAATCTGACGTTGTCTTTATTTTTAAGTTATCGTGCCAGGATTTTACCAGTCCGGCCCACTAGGGAGTAGATTTTTCTCCATGTGGCCCCCGATTTAAAAAGGTGTTTGACACCCTTGATTTAAACAGTGTGTATTTTTAAAAGATAAATCTGGGATTGTTTCCACAAACAAACTAGCAGACAGACTCAAAAAACAGGTTATGACAGTGACTGGAGCAACATTTCCACCGAATATATCCAATACATATTATCTAGACCACACAGAAGTATTTTAAATGTACATTAAAAATCATTGTCGGCCCCCTTTAAAAATGTTGATTCAGTACATAAAATAATGGTACATATGCTTAAAGAAGCACTGTAGGCTCATTAGAATGCACTCATCCATAAATGAGTATGTGAAAGAAGTGGTGCACCAGAACACAGCACCATTAGCCACGGCTGTCACTGTGTTTATCATGAATTAAATCACATGAGGATAAATGTACTTGCTCCACAACACACGCACGCACACACACACACACACACACACACACACACACACACACACACACACACACACACACACACACACACACACACACACACACACACACACACACACACACACACACACACACACACACACACACACACACACACACACACACACACACACACCATTGTGTGGTGTGACATTGAATGGGAATTAAAAAAGAAAAACAACTGAAATAGTACAAATTAATGTAAGTCAATAAGTGGCTCACAAGAAAAAAACATTTTTTTTTATTATTAGTGACATCATTGTGGTGTGTAGGAGCTCCTACACTAAAAGGTTTATTGAAGAGCAACTCATTGTTATGGTTTGAAAAAGACAGTGATGGAGAGTGAGTGTCAAAGACTCTCTTGACTTTCTAATGAACAATTCACAGAGAACGGGTCCATAAACACCAAAGGTACATGGCTGGTACTTTACTCACAGCACATGTCAATCATGAGGCAGCACAGATTCCACTGAACATGATCTCTTGATTCTCCAGCACTATAATGGCTTTTTAAGGTATGACCTATTCCACAAGCAGCCACTAGGAGGTGCCTGGCTTATATCAGTGGTGTCTATCCAGCAGGCACTTACACCATCTCAAAAGATAAACAAAATAACATATATGCATCGCAATGTACCTTCTATGATAATACTCACTTGTGATGGACATGGTTAAAAGGACCCAGATCTAAATTTGTTTGTAATACTGACCATGCAGCTAAGAAAGGTGAACAACATATTGGAAATGTCTAGTATAAATAAGGCTTTTGCAAAACATAAGCCTAATATCATTGTTATTCTATAATGACATCATTTGATCTCAATTTGTTTATTCATTTTTATTTCATACATGGCCATTTTTTTTGTATATATTATTTTAACCGAGTCATACCAAAGACTATAAAAATGGGACCCATTACCTCCCTGCTTGGCACTCAGCATCAAGGGTTGGAATTAGGGGTTAAATCCCCAAAATGATCCCCGAGTGTGTGTGACTATCAGTGGTGCTTTAACTTTAACTTGAACTATGTTTCAAACACAGATTCTCTTTTTGGTACCATTTCATATGCAAATGTGTGTCCTTCAATCATTACAAACACAGTAAGCACTCTCACAACATCACTTAAAATATGACATAATTCTTTAATCTGCTGACATACAAGACCAAACCTGTCACTCTTCATTATTTATATCTTCCCTACCTCCCAGTGATAAGCCTTTAGCCAGTGTAACAATTCATTTGCTCAGCAGTTAAAAGGTCAAACCCAGTTGTGTGCTGAAGGAGCACAATGCACACTCTGTGCGCTTACAGTACAGATCTATATTCATGACAATGACAGGGGTTTTATGGCCAAAGCGTTTTCCTTCTGGGCACGCCACGTCTTTTCTTGCAAGTGCATGCATTTGTGAGTGTGTGCGTGTCGTGCAAGTGAGGAATGCGATGCAGCACGGTCACTAGTGATCAAATGATAGTCTTTGGTGTCGAGACTTCCTGGATGTTTTGTTGCCTGCCTTAGACGGACTCGCAGTCCAAAAACCTTTTGTTACCTCGGTTATAAAACTGCCACAGCGAAAAATGTAAAACTGTTGTGATTGCCATTCTAGTGGTGACACATTACTGCTCATGTCAGCATTTCTCTTCGTATGGAGACTAAAAAAGTACAGCTGAATGGAAACAAACGCTGGAGGAAGGTGATAAAAGCAGGTCACCTATGCAGAAAAGCATAAAAATGGGTTTGATCGCACTAAAACTACTGATTTTAGGGATTGGTGGTACATACAGGATAAGGAAGAAGCGCCTTGAATTTAAGTGCAAATCTGGATTCAAATATAGATGTAGGAATGTATTTTCATATCAGAATTGACCTCGCTGCTCCAGAATGCAAATAGTAGAAGGCCCTCTGTCTATTGTAAATATCTTACATCATGTTCATAAATCAGAAAGTAGCTTTCTAACTAAAATATCAATCAATTCAACAAAGATACCATGTAGCACTAATTCTTCATTGTTGTTATGTTAATATTAGGGATGTCCGATAATATCGGACTGCCGATATTATCGGCTGATAAATGCTTTAAAATGTAATATCGGAAATGATCGGTATCAGTTTCAAAATTATCGGTATCGGTTTCAAAAAGTAAATTTCATGACTTTTTAAAACGCCGCTGTGTACACGGACATAGGGAGAAGTACAGAGCGCCAATAAACTCCCAAATTCCAAGCTGCTGTTTTGAGGCATGTTAAAAAAAATAATGCACTTTGTGACTTCAATAATAAATATGGCAGCGCCATGTTGCCATTTTTTTCCATAACTTGAGTTGATTTATTTTGGAAAACCTTGTTACATTGTTTGATGCATCCAGCGGGGCATCACAACAAAATTAGGCATAATAATGTGTTAATGCCACGACTGTATATTTCGGTATCGGTTGATATCGGAATCGGTAATTAAGAGTTGGACAATAACGGAATATCGGATATCGGCAAAAAAGCCATTATCGGACATCTCTAGTTAATATATTTATGTAAACACAGCTGTACCTCAGTTTTCATTGGTAACCCGTTCCTATAGGTCTGACGAACACCAAAATGTACAAAAACACACACAAAATCCCCAGAAGAAATAATGTAAATCCAATGAATCGAATCCAGAATAGTTTGAGATACATTTTTTGAAATAAAGAATTGTTATAGTTTAAATGGATGTAACTTTGCAAAAAAAACATATATATGACAAATGAAATTGATTGGATAAATGATAAATGGATAAACATTTACCATCAATAAGGGTCTGATCTACTAAAGGTTTGCATGTATTAAAACTAGGGCTGTCAAATGATTGAAATATTTAATCGGTATTAATCACAGTTTTGTGTACCCTAGAAAGATCATTTTCAAGTTTTTATTACCATGACTAAGCAATTAGTTTGCTTTAATGAAAGGTTTTTTAAACGTTATGCTTTTTTAAACAACTCAACACAAAAAAGACAAAAACACTTTTAATTACGATAAACAAAATTCTCAGCATTGCGTTGGTGTCTTGCCAGATTTTGTAATTTGTAGGAATACAAAATGTGTATTCCTGCTGTAAAAAGCACTTGCATTCAGAGGAGCGGAGCTACACCAAATTTCGATACCAGTTTCACACATTAATAACACAAAATGTAGATTGTTACAAATTACGGTCATGGTTTGAAGTTCTTTGGTAATCTAATCTGTGATATTTCTACCTGAATAATGCTTTTTTGTGCATTTCTGCTTGATATTTTGGAGCTTGTGGCTCAACAGTAAGTGAACGCCATTACATTTGCCCACATTATGGTACAGACCGAGGGTCCAAAAGGAGCCAGCACAAATGCGCATTAATCGAGCGTTTAAAAAAATTTGCGCAGTTAAAGGAATTTATAGTTAACGCCTTATTATTGCGTTAACTTTGACAGCCCTAATTAAAACACGTGCAAATTTCATAGCGGACGCAAATCTGATCGACTAAACTCGTGCGCAGAGGATTGTGTCTAGTATAGAGGCAATTGCTGCAATATGACATACAATGGAGGGAGAGAATCTTCCGGGGTCGTGTCGACAATTTTCTGTGTGTGTGGTGGGGGTTATTTTTGGACTAATTGAAGAGCGCAGAATTTGATGACGTAGTTCACATTTCCTGGCAGTGCCGCCACTTCAAAATTCCCGGGTCTAATTTCGTCATTAATCAACACGTATTTTACATCTCAAGATCGTACAAAATTATACCAGGAGGTAAGTTTGCAACCCATAAGTATATAATAGTTTAAGACAATGGTGCCCACACTTTCTCAGCAGGCGATCTACTTCTCAAATGACCAAGTCGAACTGATCTACCACATATACTGTGTATATATATGTATATATATATATATATCTATATATGTATATATATAGTAAATAAATGCAATATATATATATGTATAATATACGTATATATAATAGATGTTTTTTGTTAACATGTTAAAGGTGTTTAACAAAAAAAATAAAAATACAATAAAAAATACAATATAATATCAGCATGTTTAACACTTAAAGATTCTCTTCTTTCATGTAGACAAGAATATTAATTGGTATCACCTTATTCTGATGTCTTGCATTGACAGACAGTTTTCACAGTAGTTGCTAAATTCCACAACTTCGAATTCACATTGTGGAGGAAAAATAAAACTCCTCTCTTTCTTACACCACATGAAAGAAAGTTATCGGTTTTTAGCTTCTTATTTGTCATGCTTCCATACTAGTTTTTATACTCTTTACAATAAATACATTGGAGTTAACTCCGTAGCTCACTAGCTTGTATGTGCTAGTTTTCTGAGACTCTTATTTTGTTAGCACGGGCAGGATGGAGCAGAAATGTTATTGTGAAGACAGGAACTGTGCTGTCGGTCTTTACAGTAAGGAAGAGAGACTGTTGAGAAAAAAAATTCCTCTCTCATTCCTGCGGATCGTTTTTTTCCCTTCATACTAAGCTCGCAGCAACCAGATTCCCGGGTGCCTTGAATGTCAATCAAGTGATGAAAGTGATGTCATAGTGAAGCTTGATGATCGGTAAATTTTTTTTTTTTAATGCCTCGAGATTGACTGACACACCCTCCACGATCGATCTAATGGGCACTCCTGGTTTAAGACATTTGAATACTTATCTGTCCTTTTAATCCTGAAATATAATATAATATACTCCTGAAACATGTTTTTTGTGTGGGCTAAAACTGTCCGCAATGAAAATCCACAAAAATTGTATAACATTTCACACAAAAAAACTCCACTATGGTCGTTAGTATCATACTAATGCACAATTATTCACTCTAAATGGTGTTTTATGATGTTTTCAACCATTCACAGTTTGTATTTAAAACAGTATGCTGATATAGCAAGTATGCTCTTTCCGCTAATTAAACAAATAGAGTCAGCAAGTGGTGATGTCATAGAGGGGAGACAGAGATGAAGGAAAATGACTTCCATCAACATACGTTTGTAATAAAGACAGTTGGACTGCTGCAGTGTATTAATAACACAATAAAACTAGGTTACCAAAGCAAACACTAGCCGAATATTTCTGCCAAAAATCAAATCCTACGAAAAGTTGGGCATACAAAAACAACGGTACCACTGCATATACAGTCCTGTATGTAGCACCCTACTATTTACACCGTTCAACCTCTTGATTAGCTCTGCTCTCTAATTCTCAGACAACTTTATGATTAAAAGTTGCTGCCATATACACCAATAACATTCTACTGGCTGACCTGACAACAGCTTGACTGATGTTAATGTAATCTGCACTGTTCTTTGGCCCAAAACTGCCAGCAGCAGCTCACCTGTCATTGACAAAGGAACTCCATCAGTCACAGAGCACTCAGCTCCTTTCTGCTTTAGGAAGACTGTCAACTGTCTAATGCACAAGCCGAGCTTGGGGACAGCTGCTATTTCTACGGAGGCTCTATGGATCAAGTAGCCTATGGCTGCATCTTGACAGCTGCCTGGAAGAGATAGAGCTGGTTCTTGGCTAACTATTAACCACTATTAGTATCTGTGCTACCGATGGTTGTTTTGCATGCAGTTGTCTGAGTGCATTGTCATCCTTTTCCTCAAAACACAATTCAAGGGACACATTGGCTCAGCTCCAAAATGTGAACTCATTCAACTTAAAGGTGCACTTGGACAACAAGACTTTCTGGGATTCATCCAAATTTTGCCAGCGTGCTCTGATCACAAGGAGACCAACCCTTCAATGGGATAGCGGCCAGTTATTATTGCAGTCTCAGAGCTTTTGCCACATTTAGCAATGTCTTGGGAGTGCAGTGAACCAGCGCAAGCTTGCTGTCGAAAGGCTCATATATCAGAGTTGAATTGACGCTCTGGGCTATGGCATAGCTTGTTAAGCACCTTCCCTGTAATGCACCGTTTGCCTGGAAAGTTCGAAGCAACGCAGACCAGGACAAAGGTTATAAATATTATCTTCTTTGTACCCATCCTACCGTCATCAGAGTTTTTTGCTCTGTTGCAGTAATAGCAGTTCTTGCAAAATGGCTGCACAACGAAGGTCAACATTGTCTATGTAGAAGTTATTTTCAACTGAGTGATATAATGTAACACAAGGTACAATTGGAGGTTTTTTTTTAAATTTAATCACACTGTCAGGGATTATTTGACAGAACTAAGGAATGATAATCAAACAACTATAAATCGAGCCAACAGGTGAAGCCAGTTAATACACTTCGAGATGGAGGCGGGTGATCGTTGAAACAAGTCTTTCAAGTGTGATGCTCCACTCCATTTGGGGGGGCCAGAAGGATGGAGTAAGACAGATATAGAGTGAGGAGCAGAGACGACCGAAACAGATGAACGGAGGAGGGCAAGAGCCATATCAGTGGCAAAGGAAGACAAAGAGAGGATATGACATACAATGAGAAATTGAGGAAGAAATAAGGCCAGAACACCAGCGTCCAATTCATTCTCATGGAATTCTCTAAGGCGCTAGATAAAAATAGCACAGTCTAGCACAGTCTAATGCACCATTAAATACATGCATGTGTTTTATGGTGCTCCAACTAAAAGGTCAAATAAAATGGTATGTATAAGTAGAAAAGCACACTTGTAGACATTGACTGTGTATCCCACTGGGCCAATGCCAATTGCTAATGAGAGCTATGAATGATATTGAAAAATGCTATTGCGAGGGATGGGTACCTGTCACATTTGATCCAATTCCCGGTTTCTGGGAATCGATACCTGTACTCAATGGTACCAAATTTTTGTACTTTGGTGTGTGTTCAAATGTGCTAATAAATGTGTTTGATTTACCATTTACTGAGCTGTGCTGTCAAGTTGTTATCTTGCTTTCTTACACTGCTGAGTCTCATTTGCAAGTATTGTATTGTACTCTATTATGTAGTAGACTTTGCATGCAGTTGCGTTTTCAAGATAGATGGCAGTAGTGTATAGACTACGGTGCGTTGCCTTAGCCAGGAAGTAGTTTTTGACATTAAGTTAAATGTGCCAGCCTTGTTTTTCGTTGAGATCTACAATGTTTTTATACTGTAAGGGCCTGATCTACTAAGCAGCATGCACTGTTAGAGGGCGTTTTGTGTGCAATCTACTAACATTGCAAGTGATATTCATAACTGGTGCAGATTTAATCTAGGGTTTTGCGTGTACTACGCGACTTTCACCAACCATGGAGACATTTACTACACATTCATCTTGTCATGCTTCTAGATGTTGTGTTTTGCTAGGTTTTCAAACAAGCAGGAGGAAGGTACCCCTTTTATGGACAGTCCTGAGATGCATCCACAATGAATTCACTTTTTTTTGTGCAATGCATATGCGCTCATTAGAGAAGCTGCACTTACTGTGCTCAGGACGCAAAAATAAAATGCATACTTCAAGAAGTTGTTTTTTCATAAAGGAGATATGTTAATGCCATATTCCATGTGAAAAAACAAACACCATTAAAAAAACATTGTAGAACACCAAAACACATCAATTGAATTTGTTTTAAACAGTTCCTTAAGTCACTCAGCATGCAGCTATGAAATTATAAAATAATATTGCTGAATAGATGTTACGTCTACCATTTTTTATTTCTGACAGTCTAAATATTTTGATACACACACGTATGACGCAGGATTCTCTGTCCATCATCTCTCTTTGAAGGATGAGCACCTCTTTTCTCAGAACTGTGTCAGTTAGCAGATACTTTTCAGACGTGCTAAAATAAGACGCAGAATAGCGCTCGTAAAACGGTAATCAACGTTGATAAATCACATTGGCCCTGCTGTATAATATATTTGCATCTTGTCCTCCCAGTATTGTGGGTGTTTTGATAATCAGCATATATTTTGCATATTCATGAAGACAGAAAGGCTATATAGACTGCGCTCCTTATTCCAAACACCTAATAGTTGTATATGTTTAGTAGATCAGCTTTGCGTATATTATCAAGCTTGCATGTGTTTTAGTACACACACATTTTTATTAGATCAGGCCCTAATATTGTATTTATTACTCAACAGCTGTTTGATTGTAACGTGCATCTTAGTTGTAGTTTTGATTACCTAACTCAGAGGTGTTAAAAATCGCTATTTAAACTCACCAACATACTTGCCAACCCTCCCGAATTTTCCGGGAGACTCCCTAATTTCAGTGCCTCTCCCGAAAATCTCCCGGGACAACCATTCTCCCGAATTTCTCCCGATTTCATGCCGGACTTAAGGCACGCCCCTTCCAGGTCCGTGCGGACCTGAGTGAGGACAGCCTGTCGTCACGTCCGCTTGGCCAACCAAAAAGTAACCTTTTGGTTGGCCAACGGTTTACGTTGTATTGCGCACCCTGATGGCAAGTGTGGGAGTCGGTTCTGAAGTAAAGAGACGTAACTTCGTCACCTCGCCTGGTTATTGACTCCAACCCAGAATACTACACTGCCCATACCTATGCTCCTTCAAAGGCTGTGCTACTGGCTGCAAAGCATTGCACTTTCAAATCCAACAATGAGTAGAGAGGTAATGTTATAATCTTCCATGCCAACAATGTTATGTGTGTATATGTGTAAATAAATAAACACTGAAATTCAAGTATTTATTTTATTTATATGTATATATATATATATATATATAATAAAATACATATATATATAGCTAGAATTCACTGAAAGTCAAGTATTTATTTTATATATATATATATATATATATATATATATATATATATATATACATATATATATATATATATATGCACATATAAGAAATACTTGAATTTCAGTGAAGCTGAAGCTAGGATTCACTGAAAGTCAAGTATTTTATATATATATATATATATATATATATATATATATATATATATATAAGAAATACTTGAATTTCAGTGAATTCTAGCTATAAATATACTCCCCCCCCTATCTCCCGAATTTGGAGGTCTCAAGGTGGCAAGTATGCTCACCAATGCGAATTTTTAGCATGTGAATAGAATATCCAATGAAAATTAGGATCGATCTAGCCCATTTTCAAACGTGGAGCCTTGTTGTACTTTAGAGCGCCTTCTTCTTGCTTTGTTGGCATGGAAGATTATAACATTACCTCGATTCAGTCTAACTGAGTCTGCTATAAGTGTTTGACTGCATGTTTCCTGACCAATTGTTTGAGCCAGTACAAAGCTTGCTACCGGACGTCATGTCGTGTGCAACAAAGCTATTGAAATATGGCACCGTTTGATTTTACGTGAATCGGTACCCGGTGGCAAAGATGGAATTTGCTCGGTACCTAAAAAACTTACAGAGCTTGGTACTTATCCCCATCTATTACTCTCAAGTACTGTTACAAATACAAATGGACGTAGCAACCACCTAATTTATTGCTGAGAAGTATTTGGTTTGTATAGAGCTCATTTAGATTAATCATGTATTGATGCATGTATATGCAGGCGTCACGGTGGGAGAGGGGTTAGTGCATCTGCCTCACAATACGAAGATCCTGAGTAGTCTTGGGTTCAATCCCGGGCTCGGGATCTTTCTGTGTGGAGTTTGCATGTTCTCCCCGTGACTGCGTGGGTTCCCTCCGGGTACTCCGGCTTCCTCCCACCTACAAAGACATGCACCTGGGGATAGGTTGATTGGCAACACTAAATTGGCCCTAGTGTGTGAATGTGAGTGTGAATGTTGTCTGTCTATCTGTGTTGGCCCTGCGATGAGGTGGCGACTTGTCCAGGGTGTACACCGCCTTCCGCCCGATTGTAGCTGAGATAGGCTCCAGCGCCCCCCGCGACCCCAAAAGGGAATAAGCGGTAGAAAATGGATGGATGGATGGATGGATGTATTGATGCAATTGAGGCACCATTTAGTGCAGTGAATGTCTGCAACTAGCTAAGGCACTGTTGGTTCAGTCTCAACTGTTGCTTTTATCATTATTGAAGACAGGGACGAGCGAGAGGGAGGATGGGAAGGCAGAGCCTTTGTACTTTGCAACGAGTGTTATTTTCAATCTAATAGTGTTTCTCACTTTCTGTGTCAAAGTATTGACACTTTATTTTGCAGGTGTAGTCAATAGAAAAGCAGAGTGAATGAGTCACCAACATGTGAGATTCTTTCTGTGGGTACTGGATTCTGCAGAATGATATCCAGGCAAACGACTAGTTTGTTTCGTGAAATTTGGCCGTTAAAAAAACCAGAATCATACTACAAAAACTGAGGTACCACTGTATGTACTGTACAAATGCTACCAGGGTTTAATGCTCAGCTAACTGAGTAAAGGTAAATATCTGGTTATAAATATGATATTTCTCCGGTGCAATACAGTAATATAGATATAACATTTCTATTGTGGTAGTTTTAAGACATTTTTGTCAGCTTTAATTTGATTTGTAAATGCACAAATGAACCCAATTATTGGAGCATATTCCATCCAGAACCTGCATTTATCTCCTGCTAGTGTGTGACAGTACGAAGGACAAGCCAGCGGAAATAAGTGTTGATAAGTCACAGTCGAGGCATCAGAGCACACTGCCGCCTCCTCACAGGAGGAGGGCATCCTGTCACAGAGGGAAACCATGACTCCGCTTCACATTTCGCCCCGTTTATAACCCCCCGATAGCATAGCGAGAAACACATGGAGATAAATTAACAAAACAAAAGAACAATTACGTATCAAAGTTACAAAAGAGACAGCAAGACATCTTTTCATCTGCAGACTGACAAGTATCCCATTGTTGTCATCTCTCAGCGCGACTTTGTTGTTGTTGAAAGCGTCTCGGGTTTGTTGTTATCAAAGGCATAAATCACAGAGCCGTGGAGAGCCAGGTGGCTTTCATATGAACTGCTGCACAGATGCTCTTGTCTCACCTTTCCTCTGAGCGCCACACACCTACAGTGCACGCCAATATGTGCATCATGTAGAGCGGTGTCGGCGCCAGCGAGGGAGAGCAAGAACATTTATACGCCGTCTAATAATTCAATTACAAGCGCGCTAATCCAATGGGTATATTATTGCAAATCTCATGTAAACACCTTTACCAGATTATATTACTCACATTCACGTCATTTTCGGTGGTAGAGGAACTTGATTAAGATAGCTGTGGTGCTTGTCAATCACAGAAATGAACATTGCTGTATGTTGGTTTGGTTTCTGTCACCGTTTGCATTCATGCATACATACTGGCAAGATGAGGAGAATTTAGGAATACAATTAAAAAAAGTTTAGGTGGAATTATAATGCAAGTATAAATCACGCATCAGAAACAACATTAGGTACACTTGCCAACATTATTAAAATTCAAGAACTCCCTCAACAAAGGCGTGTAACGATTGATCGATATATTGATAGATCAATTTATATTCCTAAATTTCAAGTATATCGATCTGTGCTCAGCAAGTTTTTCCTCCCGGAAGATAAGTATGGATCAAAGATCCTTTTAAAAGAGAATCAAATCATTTTATCGATACGAGAAAAAGGAAAACATTAGATTTAAGAACGGCTGACTTTATATGAAGTTTTGCACTTTTAATAAGAAAGATGTTAAACGTTAAGTCTATTTTGCCTGTCTGTGACATCATCAAGACAAAAATGGCAAATAGCTACCGTGGCTGAGAAAGGTCACAACAAACTACACCATTAGACAACATCATTAATTGCAACACAACAGCTTTCTGCTACAGCACGGTTGCAAAAGCCCTAAAAAATACAAACAACACAACACAGTAATATAAAGCCTCGACACAACTTTAAGGCACAAAAGACGGGGCCACCACACCGGAAGTGACAGCGGATTAAGTTAGCCGACGCACCGACTTCCGGAAGACAACATTAAGTGTGACACACAACACACAACCAAATTGTTTTGTCAGAAACAAATAGGTAGAAGAGATGGATCAAGGAGGCTATGGAAATTAGGAAGCAAGAGTCCAACACTAACAATAAGGATAAGGAGACATACAGGCTGGGACGTCATCGACGACACTAAGGCGGAGAACAGATACTGTAGTCGAGGAATAAAAATGAGACGAAAATGTTGACAGAGATAAAATCCAATCATATTTAATTTGATCTTTAAGTGTGTGGGACAAGTTAGGAATCTATCCAATCACAGTAGCATGCAGGAGAGATGCGAGGGTAAATCACGGCAGGGATCAAAACAAAACTACAACTGCTAAGACACGGTGTTTGGATTTTTCACTGGGAAACAAGACTGTATTATAGGGGTGTAACAATAAACTGAAAAATTGATGACCGCGGCAAAACTCCCGATGGTTAGTATTACCCTTTTAAATTAAAATGATCTAAAAACCGAGATTGATAACTGCACTTTGATAAACTCACGGCGGACTTACTGGTGCCAGCTCGCTAGCTCAAATGCTAACATGAAAACAAAAGACATACGTCTTTCCCCTTGAAAAACAACATACCCCAATCTAAACTTCTGGAAACACATTAGTGTCTAAGCAACTAAGATATTCAATTGTGAACCTACAAGCTGTGCTCTCTTAGCACAGAATTATGATGATCGATCTTTCCTCAGACGAAAAGAGACACAGTGTTTTTATGGTACGTTCAAGTACCGCTGAACAGAGTAGGACAGACGCAATGCCCACCAGAAGTGATACATAGTTAGAATCGATATTATTTGTTACTCACGCTTCTATTTAAATAAATCCTAAAGTGCTACAGTACAAACCAATTGTTAAAGATAGATAGATAGATAGATGGATAGATGGATAGATGGATAGATAGATAGATAGATAGATAGATAGATAGATAGATAGATAGATGGATAGTACTTCATTGATTCCTTCAGGAGAGTTCCCTCAGAAAAATTTAAATTCCAGCAGCAGTATACATAATTGAGATCAAATTTAAAAAGTAAAAAGTAAATAATGGGGGTATAAATGGAAATACAAGAGAAAAAATTACAATAAGAATAAAAATAAAAAGCAACAATAAAAATACAAATAACAGTAAAAATAAGAATATAACAAGAGAAACCAGGCAGTAGTGACCACGTTATGAAAATGTATTGCACTGTTTTTGTTGCAGTTTATTTCAGTATTGTTATTATTGTTGTAAGTACAACAATAAAAGATTAGCTATTAAAACAGATAAAACAACGAGACTAAAACTCTTCAGTGAAGCACAAGTAACACAAAAAAAATGCAAAATAGAGGCTTTTCTAACAGTGTGTCTATTTATTTTAGTTATGTTTAAAAAATGTTTTTAAGCACATTCCACAATACCGCAATAATAATGACAACAGTGATAATGTTGGTCACTATTGCCGTAGTATTAAATTCTCATATCGTTACATTTCTATTGCATTGTTCCACACATCATTACAACACGGTATGTCTTCTACACATGGAAGAAAAATAAGACATATAGAAACATTTTAACAATAGACAACAAGACACGTTGTAAACCCTGTGACTCGATTTTCTCCGGTAAAAATACAACTACCTTGAAGCGACATCTGAAGGCTAATGTTCAGGACATCTACGAAACAGAAAATAGGCCAAAGCTAATATTTTGAAATTACTTATACTGTACTGAATTGCTGTTACTATTAAAGACGGTCGAGAAGGAACACGACTGCTTATTTAACCGCTACTTTTGTAGTACCCATAGGCGAGGTTGCCCGCCAATCTAATGAATCTGTCCTCGGCACACCATCCAGCTATTAATTGCACAAATTGACAAGACACAAAGGAAGACAGGTATATGAGATATATATGCATTCTAGGTTTATAACACTGGTTGCTGTATCTAAATGGGAAGGTGGCCAAGATGCCAATTGTGCACACTCAGTGTAGTTATACACAATTTAGAATAAAACTAGTTTGTTTCTTCATGTGACCATTTTAGTCATATGTCATTTAACATTTGAAAGAAATATGCCTAATTTCAGCCAAAATAATCACAAAGTGTACTTATTGAAATATTCATGGAGTGCAGGTCTTGTTGGGAATTTAGTTTTTGAGATGCTCTGCATTAATGAATAATTAATAAGTGCTTTCAAAATAACTTCAAAGATGCATTGTCTACTATGCTTTATATTTCAGTCGACAAAATCTACAGTCATTTTAGTCGACTAAAATATAGAGAAATGTATTCAACTAAAACTGGACTAAAACTGAATTAATTTAGATGACTAAAATATAATTAAAACTAAAAATACATTTTCGTCAAAAGACTAAAACTAAGGCTAAGACTTAGCTAAGACTAAGCTAAATTAAAAACTGCTGTCAGAATTAACACTGGGGACAAGTGGACTCAGTTGATTTGGTGAAACCAGTAGATAGAGCTGTAGTGAAAAAAAAAGCTTGCGATGTTTGCTTTCCAATGTATATCACATATTACTGCCACTCATGGGACTGCAGTAAAGATGACTGTTTAATGACGTTGTAGGTCTGCATTAAAGTGTCAGGCGTTTGATACATCTCTTGCGTTAGATCTCAATGGGTTATGAAGATGTACCGAATGTTGCAGCAGTTAAGTGCATATATTGACCTGTTTTTTTACACATCTACTTGACTATTATTCTACCACAATAAAATCGCTGGTCTCCGAATATTGCAACGATATAACATATACAGTAGATGGTGGGTTGTAGTTATATTGGGCAGCTAACAGCAGTATGTGCAATTGACAACCATGCGGGCAATGGGTTTTAACTCAAGCCACAATAGTCACTTCAAACTGCAAATCACTGAAATGTCACAGCTTACTATGACCGCCGAGTGTATTATATTGCATCAGCAACAAGAGATTGTGGGAAAAAACCAACAAAAAAACCCAACATTTTTCTTGTTTAGTTTAACCTGCAAATTCTAATAAAGTGGATGTATCAGTGTTTAATTATAGATTTATATAATGATAATACAGTACTCGTGTGATGGTGTGTGATACTAAATCTTCTCTACAATGTTACCAAACGGCATATTTCTTGTTGATTGGCATGGTCATACTTGTAGTACAAACTGAGTTGTATGTCATCGGCTGCTGTTTGTGCTTTTCCACCAAAGCTAAATGTTGTCTGTGTGTGTGATGAATCCATTTTGGCACACTGATCCTTTGCCATTAAGACTTTAGAGACTGTGATTGGAAAGAGAAAAAGTCAATTACAGAAGTGGAGAGAGTCAAAGCTTGGCAAAAACCTGGCTTTATGTTAGTAATTGTGCCTGAAATGGTGTACCTTTGAAAAGATGAGGTCAGGGAGGATATTTGTGGTGAAATCTCAACAGGAGAACCATCCAGGAGCACACAAAACATGTTGCTGGGGAAATGTTCTGCCCCTTCACAGGTCAAGATCATGTGTTTATAGACCTGGTTCGGGGTAAAAAGGCCACACAGTCCTTGTATTATACGCACACCTCGACAAGCTTGGTTGGAGATGTATAGATTCCTCAACATCCTGAGTCCCTGCCCTGCACAATCCTTTAATACAGCCTGTGTTGTACAGACGATACACATATCTTGCCTCTAGTGATGCATTCAGAGAAATCACAGTCCTCATTCCCCACCAGGTCAAAGCTGAGGTGAGGGTGAACTGCCGTGCATCCCTGCTAGAGCTCGTGCGGACGCAGTGAATTGCTCAAGAACACTGTAGCGTGGCGCATGACAAGAGGGTTTGACCCACAGCTCTTGGAGTGATGGGCAATCTCCATACTATAATGGCATCCGTCACACTGAACTGGGATTGCAGATATCTATACTTCATTATGAATGAGTCTTTTTATAGATGTACATACACTGGCCAGCCACAAACCTACTTAGGGAATTACATCTTCATAACAATAACTAGAGTAGTACTCAGACCTTTGGCAAGGCTGATATATCCTATTTATCCACACTAATATTTAAAGGGGAACATTATCACAATTTCAGAGGGGTTAAAACCATTAAAAATCAGTTCCCAGTGGCTTATTTTATTTTGCAAAGTTTTTTTCAAAATTTTACCCATCACGCAATATCCCTAAAAAAAGCTTCAAAGTGCCTGATTTTAACCATCGTTATATACACCCGTCCATTTTCTTGTGACGTCACACAGTTATGCCAATACATTCAAACATGGCGGATAGAACAGCAAGGAATAGCGACATTAGCTCGGATTCAGACTCGGATTTCAGCGGCTTAAGCGATTCAACAGATTACGCATGAATTGAAACGGATGGTTGTAGTGTGGAGGCAGGTAGTGAAAACGAAATTGAAGAAGAAACTGAAGCTATTAAGCCATATCGGTTTGAACCGTATGCAAGCGAAACCGACGAAAACGACACGACAGCCAGCGACACGGGAGAAAGCGAGGACGAATTCGGCGATCGCCTTCTAACCAACGATTGGTATGTGTTTGTTTGGCATTAAAGGAAACTAACAACTATGAACTAGGTTTACAGCATATGAAATACATTTGGCAACAACATGCACTTTGAGAGTGCAGACAGCCCATTTCAGGGCTGTTTTTAAGCTAAATTATTGGTAAACACAGTTTATGTATAATAATTTACGTAAAACCGCGAGTAATGAATAAAGTTTTCATCAATTAATATATTCTGTAGACATACCCTCATCCGCTCTCTTTTCCTGAAAGCTGATCCGTCCAGTTTTGGAGTTGATGTCAGCATCTGCTTTGAGTGTCGCAGGATATCCACACATTCTTGCCATCTCTGTCGTAGCATAGCTTTCGTCGGTAAGTGTGCGGAACAAACGACTGACCATTTCGTCGGCTTTCCCCACAGCCTCGTATTTTGGACAAATTTCGTGCAATTTCTTGCCACTTTCGCATCTTTGGGCCACTGGTGCAATTTGAATCCGTCTCTGTTCGTGTTGTTACACCCTCCGACAACACACCGACGAAAGTGAGAAAATGGCGGATTGCTTCCCGATGTGACGTCTTGTTGTGACATCATCGCTCCGAAAGCGAATAATAGAAAGGCGTTTAATTCGCCAAAATTCACCCATTTAGAGTTCGGACATCGGTTAAAAAAATATATGGTCTTTCTTCTGCAACATCAAGGTATATATTGATGCTTACATAGGTCTGGTGATAATGTTCCCCTTTAAGCTACTTCATCTGCAGAATCTGCCACACTTGGCCCAAATGCAAGTGAAATATAACATCACAAAAGTAAATAAATGACTGTAACAAGACCCTAAGTTCTATGAGACTCAGTTGTATATTATTTGCATAATCTTGCTCAAGAATAAACAAATAAAACCAAGTAGCAGACACTAAATCGATACCTCTCATTTTTGAGGCCTGTAGGATAGGAATGGATACCAACCTCGGTTTATCATAGTGGCACCGGTGTTTACACAAATAGTGGTAACCAGACAGAACGAGCTATTATCTTTATTCGGTGCTAAATTAATGTAGACTACTGCAACACGTGCTTAAAGATAATATTGTGCAAGTAACGTCTTTGTGACTCTCTCAAATAAGCAGTCTCTCTTAAACGAGCAAAATAAAGAGTGCAATCTATTTAGCATGTCTGCCTTCGTATAAATGCAGAATATATGCTGATTATGAGAATACTCACAAGAGCAGCAGGTGGGGATGCAAACACAATATTATTGCCCCAATGTGATTCATCAAGGCTAAAACTGTACTGCGGCCGCTGTTCTGCGTCTTTATTTCACACGTCTGGAATGTGCCTGCGAACTGGCACTGTTAAGCATAAACGGCCCCCGCCGCGGTCAGAGGGAGGCTGCAATATGACAGATGATGGAGAGAGCGACTCTTCCATGATCATGTGAACAATTGACATATTTCTGTCCGAAATAAAAATATTAGACTTGACATTTGTCAAGCAGTTCCGTCTTTGAGCTGATGAATGACTTAAGAGTCGATTTGGAACACAAAAACGATGTCTGCTGATGTTTTTTTTTAATGACATTCGTTTTTAATATATTAGAGATATGTCATTGTGGGGAGGTGGGGCCGGCAGACCGACAGCGAGGTGTGCCCCACTGGTGCCGGCTCCGAGATGGCGGCGAGGAGGCGTGGCCGGCAGTCCGACAGCGGGGCGGGGCACACCGGGTTCGACGCGGCAAGAGAGATCAGGTGCGTGTATTGCGCACCTGGGGACAATCAAGTAATCCACGCTCACTGAATAAAAGAGGAACAGCAGAGAACGACGAGAGAGAAGAGAGAGGAATCAGCAACGCATGCAGCGAGAGAAAGAGACAGACACGACGAGAGGCGGATGCGGAGCGAGAGCGCAGGAGAGCCAGAGGGAGACGAGGACGCACGTGGCTCAAAAGCAGGCGGCGGACCGAGCAGCAGGTGGAGTCGGAGCTGAAAAGCGCCCGGCGAAAGAAGGCGAAGGTTTATTTGAAAAAATAAAGAAGTTTAAACCTGCCCGCAACATGTCATTCCCTGATGGTCCTGTGAACCCGTACGACAGGCAGAGACTGTCACAGTCATTAATCTTCGATATGAAAAAAACTTTTTGAAACTTGCATTTTCTCGCCCCTGGATGATTGCAGTGCACCATCGCAGTTATGACTGGTGTTATGACCACAACACTGGTTGTGCGGTCAAAGAGAGAGCCCTTTTGACATGCTAAAAATAGGCTGTCTAAATGTGGCATGCATGTACAACAGCTTTGCAAAACAGCACAGGTTGGAGAGCATGATAACATGAATGTGAAGGGAAATGAGTGTCTCCATGGTGACACAACATATTATTCATTTAAATAAGGTGGTTTACACCACTTTTACACTTGTTATCAATTGTACACACAGTTTTGATAGATCACCAGCAACACGCCCACAAATAGTACATAAAAAGTTTGCACAAGCTATTTCGCATGTTATCTGGATCTTAGTAGATCAGGCCCCTAAAGTAAAGAGAAAACTTGCAAATTTTGATGCATATACCCTGTGTTGCTGAGATAATCATGACAATCTGTTGTGAATCTGATTTCATATTGGTGAACTAATGACTTAGTTATATGTTTTATTTATATTTTTCCAGGTATAAATGACCATTTTGTTCAAGTTGCATGCCACACAATTCTGTTGGTTTTTGTACAAGATGTGTATGTTTTCCTTTTTGTATGTACGCGTTCAATCACTCTTTAACACAAATTTGTCACCCGTATCGGACAGTACTTATAACAGAACCCGGCCCTACGTGGATATTCAATGTTTGACAATATTCCCGGTAACTAAAAACTAAGAAGAGGTGTAGTTTAAAAAATGTCAGCTGCGGTCCTCACATAGTATAAGCAGCACATAGTGAGAGTGTGATGTTGTGTGGTAAGCACAAGTGAAGAGTGGTGTCTGTTACTGCACTTCTCAGTGACAAGAGCATGAGTTCTTTGTATCTAAGGTGCAAGGCAGCATCAAAGAGGACAAACTAGGCTCTTTATTGAAGTGGAGCTGCACTTTCGACCTCGTCTTTGTACTCCTTCCCATGCACTTAGGTAAAAAGGAAACTTCTAGTGTGCCGCAGAACCCATCTTAACACATCTCAACACGTCTCTTTCGACACAATAATCAATATAACTCTCAGTCACTCACAAACAGCAGTTAAAGATGAAAGGGTGCACTGCTGAAAGGGTAAAAATGTATTATGGAACAGATAAGCCAGAACATTTAAATTCATTTTGATTATAGCAACAGCAACGCTGTGAACAGGATGTGGTTTTGGTTCATAACCCTTAAAGGCAACTAGGGTGGTTTATTAGGTGACTTTAATGGGGAAAGACAGATAAGAAGAACAAAGATGTCTGACCTTGCAGTGGTGCTTATGTAATGGTCTGCTTGAGTACATTGGACTGCAGAGCTCCTTCACATCCCAGGATCAGTAAAGGCAACATGTCGCTGCAATCCACTTTCCTTACATATCACTTGTGATACTCAGGATTTGAAAGAGCCTTGTGAGCGCTCAGTGAATCAGCTGTGTGGTCCCGATGGAGCCAATCAAACTAATTAAACAGGACTACTTAAGCCTCCTCTCATTAGTGTCCAAGTAAACAGCTTTAATTTTATATGCATTTTAATGTCCGTCACCCAGTTCTGAGAGCGGCAGTCGAGGCGACGGATGAATGATGAAGGCTGGTAATTTTGTGGTTGCAAGTGTATTAAATGTCATTATGCCCAGTGAAAATGTGTGTTTGTGGATTTATGTTGATCAGCAAAAAACACTCAAACTTGCTTTTGCAGGCATGACTGATGAAAATTGAAACAATGCACCATGCTCACATTATTCTGTTACACTCATCCCTCACCACATCGCACATTATATTTCGCAGCTTCACTCTATCGCAGATTTTGTTTAAAGCATATTCTATGTATTTGTGGCTTAAATTAAGCATTCTCAAGCATAAAAATAAAAATAAAAATACCAAAACTTCAGTAGTATTTGCCATGAGATGAGGCGATGGCACCTAAAGTCAGTAAAACATTGGCCTGATCTACTAAAAGTTTGCGTGCACTAAAACACGCACAATCTTGATAGCACACCCAAAGCTGATATACTCAGCTTGTGCGCAAAAGATTTTGTCCCTTAAATCAGTATTTCTTAACCATAGGGCCTGTTGTTGGGCGGTAAGCGCACCCTAGAGGACCGCCAAAAAACACGTATTATACACTTTTCCACCACTTGTGGTAGTAATGACAATATCACACAAACAGAAGAAATTTGGAGCTAAAGTCACTGAGAAGTTTTTTAAGCGCAAATTTATGATTAAAGTGGTGAAGCTGTACTTTCATTTGCACTTAAAATTTTATTGACAGTTTATTTAGGAAAATATGTATTTTTATAATGTATTATTAGTTAGCTTGAATGTATTTATTTTAGCACTGCATAATTAATTGTGTGTACATTTATTTTTCATCAGTTTTACAAGTCCCTTCTTCTGCAGTATATTTGATTAATATTTATTTTTGTAATCAGCCTGACCTAAGCGTTGATAATATTTACTCCATGGTTTCATATAATTTGATAAGGTTTATCCAGTTAAACTGTAAATAGGTTAGATATAATTATTGAATATGACTAAAATCAAGAATAAGATTACTAATTCAGAGTCAATATTTGAGTGGGCCCCTTTGTAGAGGAAAAGTTGGGCACCAAGGTCAAAAAGGTTATGAACCTCTGCCTTAAATGATCAAAATTGAGAGCGACATCCATTTTAGCATGTCTGCCTTCATGCATTTGCAGAATGTATACTGAGAATCAGAACAGTACTTTTCTGCGGCCGCTGTTTTGCACGTCTGGAATGTTTGTGCAAACTTCATGTTATGTGGTTGTGTTTCTAATGTCATGAATCAAATCAAATCAAATCAACTTTATTGAATAAAGAATAATAGACATATTGTCTACTCAGCAATAACATTTTATAATTTAATAACTGCTGGCTGACTTCAATTGTTTTTTTAATGGTGTCTGTTTTTAATAAAAGACAGTGGTTCTTAAACTTTTTTTCTAAGGACCACTTAAAAAAAAAACTTGGTTCTCCAAGTACTACCATAATGACCAACATTAAAATACAGACGCATAGTAGGCCTAAGTATTCATTAAAAAACAAGGCAGAGGTTTTTTTCTAATAAGTATATTTAATATTTATGGCCATTGTAACATTACACACAGTTTGCACCATAACACTATGTTTAAATATAGGAAAATAAAACACTGTACTTTAGTCAAGGGATTCTTTGGTGTACCACTAGATGTACCATCTACCACTAGGGGTACATGTACCACAGTTTGAGAGTCACCGATACAGGAGATATAGCTGTATAACATACCTCCTACATGAAAAAAAAACATCTTGCAATATGCATTTTTTTGTGTTCGGATCATTCCAGATGCACCATCACAACAAGGCACCGCCTCTCAGTGTGCACTTTTAGAGAGCTAAACATAGGTTGTGTTGTCTAGATTGTGCTTCACTATAGCCTAGAAAAGGTGGCACATATTATATTGGAGCATGTCAACAACATGATGCCATACATGTGGATAAAAATTACTGTCTCCATGGTGACAGTCGGTATAAATACAAAAACTTAATGTATATAGGTCGGTCGGCACAACTTTTGCCCTTTTTTTGCAATCGTACACCCCGTCTTGGTAGATCACCACAACACGCCCGATATCATAGTTTGGTTTATGAAAATCAATTTGCCACGGAACCAATTAACAGCGATAAATGAGGGTTTACTGTACTTGAAGGTGGTTTAGCACTGCTCCAAAAAGTGAGGGTAAATCACAGCAAGGTGCTTAAACTTGCACTTGCATTTGATTACGAAAGATGTACACATGGCTTCAACACAGAGGGTTGTGAGCTATCACCATGAATATTTGCATAGGTGTGTGTCTATGTCTGCACATGTCTGTCCACTGGGGACATGAGTGATGGGAGCGACTGCAGAGCTATTAGCACAGTCAGCAGGAGGGAGGGCCGGGAGGGTAGATGGAAAGGACGGGCCAACTGGGTAGAGATCTCGCAAGTACAAAACTCACTAGGCCTGGAGCTTTGGAACAGTGGGTGGCATCAAAACAACAGTCAAGATGGAGCGCACACACATATTCTCCTCGGACAATTTCCATGTCTATCCTCCTTTTTCATCTCCTTCTGATCTCCAGCGGTGTCCAAAGGTAGCAGTCATTCAGTAGGAACGGCAACTCAAGGTTTAGTACAACATTTAATACATAATGAGCTTCTCCATTGGCACTTACTGCAGCTCATCCTCGCCTCCACAGGCCTTCAGTCGTGGCAGACTGTTCTTGCTTCACCGCGAGTGGGCTGTCCTGAGGTGAGCTCAGATGGTGGCCAAATGAGGTTAGCCTTTTCTTTGTTGCAGTTTCACACAAAAAAATCCAATTTTTATTGTCCGTGTCAGAAGTGCAGTGTAGAGTTTTGCACAGACAGGTGCTCACACGCACGAGGAGGCACATGTGCACAGGACTGGCCATGTGAGCATGCTGTATTTGGAAGTAAAAATCCTGAGAACACTCAAACAATGATTAACTCAACAGTAATCGGTGGAATGCAGACCTCCACCAAGGCCTAACATACCATTCAGCCGTCTACTTTCTATACAGCATATCTTCGTCAGGGCTATTGTGTCAAACTCAAGTCCCATAAGAAAATCAAAACATTTCGTCAAATAAGAATCCATCATGCCTTCTACATAAACACAATCCTTTACACAGCTTTTGTAATTTATTGATCAATGGAGACCTCAGTGGAATAAAAGGATGCATTGCACTAATCATTCTTGTCACATCACCACCAGAGGTACGTAGCAATAAGTTAATTGTACATGGCTACAATCTACACCACTTTTACTATTAAAGATGCATGAAAACACAGTGGGGCAGCACGGTAGAAGAGGGGTTAGTGCGTCTGCCTCACAATACAAAGGTCCTGAGTAATCGTGAGTTCAATCCCGGCCTCGGGATCTTTCTGTGTGGAGTTTGCATGCGTGGGTTCCCTCCGGGTACTCCGGCTTCCTCCCACCTCCAAAGACATGCACCTGGGGATAGGTTGATTGGCAACACTAAATTGGCCCTAGTGTGTGAATGTGAGTGTGAATGTTGTCTGTCTATCTGTGTTGGCCCTGCGATGAGGTGGCGACTTGTACAGGGTGTACCTCGCCTTCCGCCCGATTGTAGCTGAGATATGCTCCAGCGCCCCCCGCGATCCCGTAGGGAATAAGCGGTAGAAAATGGATGGATGGAAAACACAGTGATCATTGTAAGGGCAACAATTAAAGGGGAACATTATCACAATTTCAGAATGGTTAAAACCATTAAAAATCAGTTCCCGGTGGCTTATTATATTTTTCGAAGTTTTTTTCAAAATTTTACCCATCACGCAATATCCCTAAAAAAAGCTTCAAAGTGCCTGATTTTAACCATCGTTATAAACACCCGTCCATTTTCCTGTGACGTCACATAGTGAAGCCAACACAAACAAACATGGCGGAAAGAACAGCAAGCTATAGCGACATTAGCTCGGATTCAGACTCGGATTTCAGCGGCTTAAGCGATTCAACAGATTACGCATGTATTGAAACGGATGGTTGTAGTGTGGAGGCAGGTAGCGAAAACGAAATTGAAGAAGAAACTGAAGCTATTGAGCCATATCGGTTTGAACCGTATGCAAGCGAAACCGACGAAAACGACACGACAGCCAGCGACACGGGAGAAAGCGAGGACGAATTCGGCGATTGTCTTCTAACCAGCGATTGGTATGTGTTTGTTTGGCATTAAAGGAAACTAACAACTATGAACTAGGTTTACAGCATATGAAATACATTTGGCAACAACATGCACTTTGAGAGTGCAGACAGCCCAATTTTCATCAATTAATATATTCTGTAGACATACCCTCATCCGCGCTCTTTTCCTGAAAGCTGATCTGTCCAGTTTTGGAGTTGATGTCAGCAGGCCAGGGAAGCTAGGGTCGATAGGGGGTTTAGCTCGCTCGTCTGCGGGAACAAACTGCCGCCATTGCTTGACGTGCTACCGAGGGCCTTTGTCCCTGAATTGCTCACACACTCCGGCAGATTCAGTGGGGGTCTGGCGGCAGATTTCTTTGACTTTATCGTTGGAAATGCATCTGCTTTGAGTGTCGCAGGATATCCACACATTCTTGCCATCTCTGTCGTAGCATCGCTTTCGTCGGTAAAGTGTGCGGAACAAACGTCCAATTTCTTGCCACCTTCGCATCTTTGGGCCACTGGTGCAACTTGAATCCGTCCCTGTTCGTGTTGTTACACCCTCCGACAACACACCGACGAGGCATGATGTCTCCAAGGTACGGAAAACAGTCAAAAAAAAGGAAAATAACAGAGCTGATTTGACTCGGTGTTTGAGAAAATGGCGGATTGCTTCCCGGGATAATTGCGACCCAATTTTGGAAGAAGTGTTTACATGCGCTACAATCGAAATGATGTTTATTGGCATAAACCACCCGTCCTAATCAAATTGAAATTTTGATCTGAACGTGTGTGATTGTGTCAGAATATCCCGAATGGCGTGTTTTCATGAAGCATTTTTATTCCGGTTTGGCTTGTAATCCGATTAATCGTGTCCTTGTGCACATAGCTATAGTTGGTCATTGCTTGGAAAAACAACAAGTATTTTTAGTGTGTTGCACAAGCACAAAGAACATATTCAGAAGCATTTAATGGAGAGCAGAGTTAATTTGGAAGCAATGTGGGTCTATGAGTACAGAGAAGTAGACCAGGCTGTTCCTGTCCAGTGACGTCAGAGCAGCATACTTACTGCTGTTACTGGGAACAGAGTCACGGCCTGGGGAGCTATGTGCAGTCAGCATTACATTAGAGACAGTGAGTCAGACAGACAGGAAAGCACAGAGAGGCCCCTGGCAAAGTGCCTCCGACGCTGGCGTTGAAGAGTCTTTGATTGTGTCAGTTTTATGCCTGTGTGTGCATGAGAACGAGATGCAATGGGCTTGGTCATTCAAGTGTATGAGCTCACAATGCTCATCGCCGGGCCCTATTTTAAGGCCTGCAACTCATGAAGAGCGCTGGCCTCTACAGAGCCATCGGGCTAATGATCAGCCTTGGCAATTAAAACCTATCTGTGAGTCAGAGTGGCATCAGGAGGGCCATCTGCTTCCAGCCCAGTAGCACTTACTCTGGCCCGTGGGGCCACTTGCTGGGGTCACAGCTCACCCAGCTTGTAGTGAGATGGTCACAAGATCCAAAGAACAATCTGCTGCCTAGCTCAAGTTCAACACAGACTTGCTCCAGAGATGGCGCTGGTGTTTATAAGCACAGAGGGAGCTCTGTTTCGGAGCGCATTGTTGCACATAGCCATGACACCAGTAACCTCCTCATCAGCTCCAGGCCAGTGACTTTGCCCACCTGTTCCAGTGGCGTTGCCAAGAAATTGGGCAGTTATTGTACTGACACGGGTGGGAAAGGTTGTCTGAACATTGGGGGGAAACTCTGGACATGCTGGTGATGACTGCAAATGGTGTCCCAAATTACAACACTGTCCACACAGGAATTAATGAGCTATATCCAGCAGGAAGTGAGATCAGTTGGAAAGAAAGCCTTTAAAATGAGCGGAATCCTGTTGTCCTCTTTTTTAAAGGTTGTCTCAAAAAACATTATCAACATTGGTAAACAATTTTGCCTTGATGTCAGATGCCAAGACGTTTTCTTAAATAAAACTTAAAATATAATCTCGCAACCAGAATGCATACCTTTACAGCTACTGTATGTCCTGATCCATTTATCCTGCATGTTCAATCTTTGCTTGAAAAGTTGAAAGCTCTATATAGTCCATGTCAGCACCTTTCCATCTCCCAGCAGCCGACAGGTGCAGAACCCTGGGAGGCTACCTGGTGTTTCAGGCCAATGCTTTGCAGTGACCTGTTGTGCATTTATCATATGCTTGGTTGGTTCTGCTCCAGTTTAAAGGGACATGCAACCCTCAGGAACCATCATGCCTGACTCACAGGTCAGCGGCTCTTTCCCTATATGCTATGTGCTGAGAAGACAGCTGTTCCTTGAATGTATTTGTTTCTCCCTAAAAATGGAAATACCAATCAGTGGCGTTGTTTTTATTGTTGTGAACACACAAATCAGAACACCTAAAACTCTGCCTCCTTTTCATTAATCGAACAATTAGTGAAAACAAACTTGATAATATTGTCGTAATCGTTAAATTGCCATATTTGTGTGATTTTTGCCTTTTTAAGTCTTTTGCTTTCAATTAGTGTACGAGTGCATCGTTCTGAGCACCTCAGCACCTTTATTCAATGGCAGAATTAAATGAGCGTAGTGAATCTTCTTCATCAGTCATACAAAATCTTTGTCTTGGTGGGTGGAGGCAGAACTACTAGCTTACACACAGAGAATGCACAGACAGAGCCTCGCCAGTCACTAGTGAGAAGCACAGCGAGGTAACAAAACTTAGAAGAAAAAAGATTGTTGCAAAGCCAAATTTTCAGTGTGAAACTGTTTTGGCTTTAAACAAGAGAGCAATATGAGCCCATCAACTGGGACAAACGAACAAGTATGCCCAATTTGTTGGAAAGTGATGGCAACAACAATAAAAAACACAACAACAAGAACAAAACAAACCACCCAACCGTACATTTATTGGTGGTTTTTGACTTACTGATATTTGTCCAAGTATGGGCTTGTAAACAATCGAATATATGCTATAGACCGCTGAAAGTTAACTTGTTAACACATGCGATTAATCACAAAAAAATCATCACATTTACACAATTAATTTGGACTGCACATGCTCGTCTACCTTAAGCGCGGCCACATGAAAGGCAGCACAGGTTGCTGACATACAGGAATCAGGTCAATACATGTAAAGGTAACTATTACGGGTGTAACAATTCATTTTAACAGCGATTCGATTCAATTTTATATTTGTGGTTGCCGATACAATACAGGGATGATATCATTTTTTTACAACAATAAATCCGAAACGATTCAGTGAGTTGAAATCGATTCAGTAGCTTTTTACCAAAACAAATCAACCAGTGTGACTGTGAAATAAATACGAGATATTGGAAACTGCAGGTGAAGTTTCCTATATTCCTGTTATTTCTTGTAAAGGAACTAGCTATAAATGAATTATGTACATACAGTATATATGTATAATACAAACAAGTCAGTAAACAACAATTAATGGCCAATGCATTCACATCTTATTTGAATAAAGTGCAAGCAACACTTTAGGTTGAATTAACAAGAGGAAAAATTTTATGCTCGCATTTTCAACATTCAAGTTATTTTTAATAAAAGTACAGTATCCAACATTTTAACATTAGATTTACCTGCTAAATAAAGTTCCCTGCCATATCTGTATTCGCCGCCAATGAAAGACAGCATGCTGAGGCATGTACGCTTCCTCATCCCTGTTGATGGTGTTGGTCCCTCGCTTCCTAATTTGCATTACCTCCTTCATCCATTGCTTGTATTTATTTGTTTTTGATTAAATAACTTTTCCTTGTGTCCCGGAAGTGGGTGCATCGCCATAACTTGTTCCGCTGTACTTTCTGTTGTGTCGGTCGCGTATTTTGTGGCTTAAAGTTGAGTTGTGGCTTTATATTATTGTGTTGTGTCGTTTGTCTTTTTTGTGGCTTTTGCAATCGTGTTTTCGCTGAAAACTGCTGTTCTGTAATTAATGTTGTTATGACCTTTCTCAGCCACCGTAGCTATTCGCCATTCTTGTTTTGATGACGCAACAGACGGGCAAACATACTTAACGTTTAACGTCTTTATTATTAAAAGTGCTAAACTTCATATAAAGTATGCCGTTCTTAAACCTAATAGTTTCTTTTTTGTAGTACCGTTAAAACTCATCGATTTCCTTTTAAAACGATCTCGGATCGATACTTATCTTCTGGAAGGCAAACTTGCCGAGCACAGATCAATTTACTTAAAATTTGGGAATATGAATCTATCAATAAATTGATGAAGCGCTACAACCCTAGTAATTATTCAAGCGAGTAATTCCCTGCAACTAATCACGATAATCAAAATGTAAAATTGTGATTATTCTGATAAAAAAAATAGCACAAATAAAAACACTAGTCAACTGCTAGGTTTTGTCCTACATTAGCAGTAAGAATAGGTATTATAATCTACTCATCAATAAATTAATTTATTTAATTTGAATTAATTTAGTTATTAAATTATGTGTTTATTATTTAAATTATGTCAATTGTGTGAAATTGGTATTTAATTAGTCACATAGAGTGCACTACTAGCAAGTCACTGTTGATTCTACTATGCTGCACTCTAACAAGAAGTTGAGCTACAGTTCTGTTCCATCTAAGAAGCATTATTCAGATCAATAGGACAGTGGCATTCAAACACAAGTTCCAATTTTACTAATCAACTGATTACAACAATTACTTTACCCCCATTTTGTCAAATACTTATCCTAAAAAGCATCCATAGCAAGTCCCACACAATCATACGTGTCATTGGAACGACACAGTTTCCTCAAAATCAATTTTGTTTATCTCCTTGGTATTAAAGTAACCCAAAATGCCTTATCGTCCCTCTCTCCTTCTTAATCATTGTTTCCATCCATTT
The DNA here is from genome assembly GCF_033978685.3 of Nerophis lumbriciformis. Taxonomy (NCBI): domain Eukaryota; kingdom Metazoa; phylum Chordata; class Actinopteri; order Syngnathiformes; family Syngnathidae; genus Nerophis; species Nerophis lumbriciformis. Next base: position 24,547,192 of record NC_084556.2, read on the forward strand.
TTTTTTATAACTTAAGAGGCTGACTCAGAAGAGCCATATTGCTGTTTGTCTGTCATGACAATAGCTCAGTAGCGGAATGACTGATTGTAATGTGTCTCTCTTACTCAGTCTGTCTCTCTCCCCTGATGGGAGCCCACTAACATCTTCATCTCTGCTTTTTCAAAGTAGCATAATGACCTCCAAGTAGCAGCTCTAATGGAACCATAATGGTCATTTATGTCGGGGGAGGCTCTGAGGGCACAGCTGTGGAGGCAGCAAGTTGCACAAGAAGACGGCGGAGCGCAGTGAAGCTCCTGGTTAAGTCCCTCCACTTCCGCCTCGTTCCTACATACAAGGCTCCTGAATCGAATTCCTCTCATGAATGTGGCCTTTTTGTGTGTGTCTTGTGAGTGCAATCAACGTCGTATTCATGTGTGTGCCACGGAAAAGAGTGGAAGCAAGACACGTCTACAATAGGATAATCTATAAATGGCGTGTGAACGCTCTGCTTTGTGTCTTGGCTTATTCACACGCATAATGCACATACCACCATTACATTTTCTTCTTTTAATCATCCTCATTATCATTAGTGTCTTATTCATACAAACATCATTCACACAATAGAAGATGCAACATGTCTAACAATGCTTTTGTCTGTATGTCATCACTGTTGGCTTCAGCACTGGCAAAGTCAACATGAATGCAGGCCTGAACCGATTATTTGCCAATAAAGACATTATTATCAGCATTATTTGGAGCCCAAATTAAGCACTAATGCACATGTCTGAAACATGTGGCCTGAAAATAATATGCGTCAATGAAGCACCTTATATTTTCTTACTAAATGTAATACATTTAGCGCAGAATTTTACTGTAGAAAAACAGTGGTATGATTTTTCCACTTACAGTAATATACCGTAAAAACAACAACGGTCAAATTTACAGTAAAAAAAAACTGTCAGTACAGTCGCCAGAATTACACCGTAAAAAACAGTGGCACTATTTTTCCATTTGTAGTACAGTATTACACTGTAAAGTTAAAGTTAAAGTCCCAACAATAGTCACACACACACGAGGTGTGGTGAAATTATCCTCTGCATTTGACACATCCCCATGTTCACCCCCCGGGAGGTGAGGGGATCAGTGAGCAGCGGCGGTGGTTGCACTCGGGAATCATTTGGTGATTAAAAAACAACAGTAAAACCAATAACTATATATTTTACGGCAAAAAACTGGCAGCACAGTCGCTAGAACTTTACTGTCAAAAACAGTGGTGCCGTATTTTCCATTTACCTTATTTTTCGGACTATAAGTCGACGTTTTTTTCATAGTTTGGCTGTGGGTGCGACGTATACTCCGGAGCGACTTATGTGTGAAATCATTAACATATTACCGTAAAATATGAAATAATATTATTTATCTCATCTGCGTGAGCGACGAAGCAAATGTCCGCAATCGTCACACAAACGTCAGCAATCGTCACTCACACGCCAACCAATAAGAATTCGGCGGGGGCAGGTCATGGCAGAAGTGCATAGTGGGTTTTGGAATGCGAACTGCTATATGCTATACGCTACTGCCGAAGCTATTAAAATGGATCACATCAACAATCGCGGTAACTTATAAAAACTGAGAAGGACTGAACTAAAATGGCACCAAAAAGGAAATCATATACTGCAGATTAAAAGCTGGACGTAGTGAAATATGCACCAGAAAACGGCGATCGAGCAGCAGAAAGAATGGACGCTAGTAGCGCATACCAGAGTTGTCCCCGAGGAGGAAGATTTCATGGGATTTAGCGATCGGGAGTGACAGATTGTTTGGTAAACGTATAGCATGTTCTATATGTTATAGTTATTTGAATGACTCTTGCCATGATGTGTTGCGTTAACATACCAGGCACGTTCTCAGTTGGTTATTTATGCCTCATATGGCGTACACTTATTCAGCCTGTTGTTCACTATTCTTTATTTATTTTAAATTGCCTTTCAAATGTCTATTCTTGGTGTTGGGTTTTATCAAATAAATTTCCCCCAAAAATGCGACTTGTACTCCAGTGCGACGTATATATGTTTTTTCTTCTTCTTTATTGTGCATTTTCGGCCGGTGCGATTTATACTCCGGAGCGACTTATAGTCCGAAAAATACGGTACATTTAAACGCTATAAAAAAAATGTTGACCCTAAAAAGTACTGTGGTGCCGTTTTTCTATTTACAGTAAAACACACTGAAAACAACAACAAATTATTTTATGCCAACCCACCCCCCGGCTGATTAGATACATAAAAATAGGCATCGACAATTGTGTAATAATATCATGTAATCTTAATACATTTATATTACTGTATTGTGCACTGTATTTTGGCTTTACAATCACCTTTTGTCCTCCTAATTTTTGTTACTTTGCGCTGCTTCTCACCCCTAATTTCCACAGGGTGCGTCACGGCCGCGGTGCATATTTGCTGCAGAACGGCTGCGCCATCTGCCGTCCTGTTGCGGCTCGGCCGTGTAGCCATGTAGTGCGGACAGAGCCAGCATTTGGGTCAGCAAAGTAAAATTACGTCTGAAAACATTTGACAAGTTGATTTCATGTCCGTCCCCGCCCATTAGGACATTTTAAAGTGTAAAATACGATCCACTTGAAGACAAACTATTTTATTTTGAAAGTCGAACAGGATCATTTATTTTGTGTTTGTGCATGACTTCCTGTCCAACACATGCAGATTTTAGCTAAATTTATCTGCCGTGCTGCGACAAACTTAAAGTTAAAGTTAAAGTACCAATGATAGTCACACACACACTAGGTGTGGTGAAATGTGTCCTCTGCATTTGACCCATCCCCTTGTTCACCCCCTGGGAGGTGAGGGGAGCAGTGAATAATTTTGGGTGATGTAACCCCCAATTCCAACCCTTGATGCTGAGTGTCAAGCAGGGAGGTAATGACTCCCATTTTTATAGTCTCTGGTATGACTCGGCCGGGGTTTGAACTGACAACCTACTGATCTCAGGGCGGACACTCTAACCACTAGGCCAGTAGGTGAGAAACAGACAAAATAGAAGCTCTGCGTATATTTAGCGAATGGATCCGGAACGGCAATGCTGCAGGCTGTGGAAACGGACACATTGACTTGAATAAAAACGGAAAGAGTCTGCCGGTGTGGAGATTACGCAACACTGCTGTGACACGTCCTCTGGAAATCAGGTGTCAGTAGCGACTACCAAAGCTGTGTCTGCGCTTAGTGTGTGTACGCTTGCAGTCCTGCCTCCATCCTCCAAGACAAAGATTGTGGATGACTGATAAGAGTATTCACACCGTTCATTTAATTCTGTTATTGAATAAACACGCTCAGGTGCTTAGCGCAATATACAGAGTGAAACCTTTTGCACCCTATTTGAAAGGGAGAGATGAAGAAAACAAAACATACATGGACATTGCAATTTAGCAAACTGAGTTCATTTTCATTTACCGTTCTATTAATTGCACAGGTATACATGTATGTAGACCATATTGGGCAAAATTGTTTTGCCTATTTATTTAGTTAATGTCAAGTGACCATGCTAATAAAATATATCAACAAATAGAAGAATAGAATGACTGAGTTGCTTGCCTCTCCTCTAAAGGTTTTGCTTTCCATCATAACAATAGTCAGAACTAGGGGTCATTTTCGTTCTCTCAAACTGACTGTATGGTTACATTCTGTGTTATGTAAATGAACAGAGTGATGCACAATGTTGCAAACAACTGTAATATGGCTTGTTAAGCACCGCGGCTGGGACTTCCTTTAAATCACTTTTGTAGAAAGAACTATAATGCCTATCTTCTTGTGAACTTGTTCCACACCATTCATTTATTATGCTAATTAAACAGAGATAAGTCAAACCAAAGACTTCATTAGTACAGTCATTGAAATGCTTTTAAAGGGGAACAGCACATTTTTGGGAATTTTGCCAATCATTCACAATCCCTATGTATGCATTCTAATTTGTAATATACGGCAAAGGTGGCTAACCATGCAGCGAAAGCCTAAAGAAACATCCAGAAACTGCCAACAATACACCATTTACATATTGTGACCTGAATATTAACCAAATATTAGCAACGTTTTTATCATAAGCGTTAACGCAGGCAGACTAATTTTAGCGGCGCCATGATCACAGAGAGGTAACTAGCTTACAGGGTTGACATTCTGAGTTGCTGTTGCATCGCCTCATCTGACTTGGTGAAAGTTCATTTTAGATTGTAAATCATGCCTCTCACTTGTATAGTAGATGGTTGTAGCCATAAACCGAAAAGTTGGTTATCCAAGAGATCCGACTTAAACCCAGAAATGGCGAGAAAGACAGGACAAAAAACTTGTTTGCGGCCACCTCCAGGTGGATTATGAATAATTCTTAATCTAAACGGGATGACATAAACATCCCATCAGTCGGTATCCCTGGGAGAGCAGACATAGTACAATAAGTGATTGTTTTATTATGTTATCACTTATTTTTGCAATAATACTACTTGCGGATATGTTTATCACTCAGCTTTTAAAGGGGAACATTATCACCAGACCTATGTAAGCGTCAATATATACCTTGATGTTGCAGAAAAAAGACCATATATTTTTTTAACCGATTTCCGAACTCTAAATGGGTGAATTTTGGCGAGTTAAACGCCTTTCTAATATTCGCTCTCGGAGCGATGACGTCACAACGTGGCGTCACATCGGGAAGCAATCCGCCATTTTCTCAAACACCGAGTCAAATTAGCTCTGTTATTTTCCGTTTTTTCGACTGTTTTCCGTACCTTGGAGACATCATGCCTCGTCGGTGTGTTGTCGGAGGGTGTAACAACACGAACAGGGACGGATTCAAGTTGCACCAGTGGCCCAAAGATGCGAAAGTGGCAAGGAATTGGACGTTTGTTCCGCACACTTTACTGACGAAAGCTATGCTACGACAGAGATGGCAAGAATGTGTGGATATCCTGCGACAATCAAAGCAGATGCATTTCCAATGATAAAGTCAAAGAAATCTGCCGCCAGATCCCCATTGAATCTGCCGGAGTCTGTGAGCAATTCAGGGACAAAGGCCCTCGGTAGCAAGGCAAGCAATGGCGGCAGTTTGTTCCCGCAGACGAGCCAGCTAAACCCCCTATCGACCCTAGCTTCCCTGCTGACATCAACTCCAAAACTGGACAGATCAGCTTTCAGGAAAAGAGCGCCGATGAGGGTAAGTTTACAGAATATATTAATTGATGACAATTGGGCTGTCTGCACTCTCAAAGTGCATGTTGTTGCCAAATGTATTTCATATGCTGTAAACCTAGTTCATAGTTGTTAGTTTCCTTTAATGCCAAACAAACACATACCATTTGTTGGTTAGAAGGCGATCGCCGAATTCGTCCTCGCTTTCTCCCGTGTCGCTGGCTGTCGTGTCGTTTTCGCTTGCATACGGTCCAAACCGATATGGCTCAATAGCTTCAGTTTCTTCTTCAATTTCGTTTTCGCTACCTGCCTCCACACTACAACCATCCGTTTCAATACATTCGTAATCTGTTGAATCGCTTAAGCCGCTGAAATCCGAGTCTGAATCCGAGCTAATGTCGCTATAGCTTGCTGTTCTTTCCGCCATGTTTGTTTGTGTTGGCTTCACTATGTGACGTCACAGGAAAATGGACGGATGGTTAAAATCAGGCACTTTGAAGCTTTTTTTAGGGATATTGCGTGATGGGTAAAATTTTGAAAAAAACTTCGAAAAATATAATAATCCACTGGGAACTGATTTTTAATGGTTTTAACAATTCTGAAATTGTGATAATGTTCCCCTTTAAAAACTTGTAGCTCATCCTCTGTATATACAGGCTCATAGATATAAGGTTCTGGATCAGCATTTGTCCCAATGTATTCGTTGTTGTGTTATTAGTAGTGGTGTTGTTGTTGTTGAAGAAAATAGCGAACATTGTGATGCGTCTGTGAAATGAATAAGCTGCCGTATGCTTAAAATGAGCAAAATATGTAAATATTACACGTTATTATGAATGTGCACATATATACATACAGAGTGTATATAAAATGTTGATAAATGTTTTTGGATGTTTTTTAGAGCGCTTTATAGTTGGAATAGAGCAACTCCCATTGGCTCCATTGCTAATGTTTATTACGAGTTTGAAAAAAAAATAGAAAAATATATGTGCACTTGTCTCACAAAATGATTTTCTATGGCTGTAAATAAATAGTGCTTTTTACTCAATGGAGTTGTCTCATATTTAAATGAAATGTCCTGATCATTAACTTTGCACTAAACTCTCTAAATACACATATAGTTACTTGAGGATTTAAATTGTGATATTGTCACTATTTAAGAATTGATGATACTAAGGTAGTTATGGTGGGATTTTTTAGTGTGGCACTCTGCCGTAAAAAGGTTGCTGACACCTTTTGACATTTAGTGTTGGCTACCTTGGTCACCTTGTCCTGGAGATCATTGAAACTATGTGGTCTTTTCATCTTGTAACTAACTGCGGTTATCTTCTACAAACAAAACACTTCCAGCATGAAAATGCACACATCTTAAGATATTCTCCCAGGTGCTACAAGCTGAAAAATACAATGACACATTTAAATAATGTTAATGAGACTGTTGCATTGAAACGAGAATGTACAATAATGTACTGTGCTGTATGCCTTGGGATCGCCTACTTTGTGCCTTTGCAGCATTACGCCCCCACAGTTATTAGGGAAAATGTACTGCATGGTCTATCTACAGTAATTCCGTAGATGGATGGAGGATGCATTAGACTGCATGGTACATGATGACCATATTGTGTTTGATGTGCTCAAACATTCATGTAACTACTTATTACATTACACTTCTTCTAGATAAGTCTGTCAAGCGTTTACCTTCATTTGATGTTCTTAAAGGGGATCTATTATGCAAAACCACATCTTCTTACCTATTTGGTACCGTTTTTTGCGCATTTGTCCCATCCATGAAGATATGAAGTATTAATAAAACATTCTTGCCTCCATTCATACTTCCTTCAAACGAGCCGTTTGGAATTTGCCAAACTTGTGACATTTTTCCAAATGGTGGCTTCAGCAAATATTTTCATCTATTGTAAGGTTTTATCTGAAGAGCTTTGCACGACTCCGACATTATAGTTAATGAGCTCCTTCTTTTTTCTCTATCCTCTTGTTGTGGGGCAGACTAGCTCGTGCATTACCCCCTTCAAATCTGAAAATGGGTGCTTGCGGTCTTAACAATATGTATTGCATATGCTTTGGTGTAAATTACGCCTAAACTTTGCCTCACAGTCACTTTTACAACCTACTTTCTCAAGATGTCTGCAAACTGTTCGTTTGTGGAGGCGTTCCCAGATTGCAAATGAATCCACGCTCCTCACTCCAATTTTCTCTAAATATATCTTTTGGAAATGTACACTGTTCAATATGTATCCTGAAGACGAACCTCACTGCTATTTCTTCGCAGACACGGTCGAAAATAAACTTCATAACCAATGTATAGATTCACTCGGTCACAACATTGCATACACCTACGAGAATATGAATACTTTTAGATATTTAGGGAAAGTAAATTAAAAAAGTATTTTATCTTTAATTATGATCATGATTTCTGGTTATGTTAGGCCAGCAGAGAAGGCCTTGCTGGTCCTGATGGCACACCACTGTATAATAAGGTCTTCATCTCTTCTTTTGGAACGGATTACTAATGAAAATCGAGGTACCACGTTTATGCTCAATTCAGTCGTTCATCAGATGAAACCCTAACCTTGGCTTGACGCCCAATTGGGAATTGAATTAGACGCTGCTCTCAGTTTTGAACATTATCATACGACAGAAACGCCACATGACCATCATCATGTATCACATGCCTTAACTTCCCCACCACCTGTGATTGAAGTATTCCCCATGCATCTGTATAATCTTGTACATAATCGAGGGTGACTATGCGACCTAATCATAGTAAGAGATGAAGTAACTGAATACATTATACTGAAAAAAAAAGGTTTCAAAAATACTTGTTCTTGGCATGTCGCTCCTTACCATTTGTTCTGGTCTTGATTGTCACTACAAATCACTCACTTCAGGCATAATGCTCAAAGGGTAGTGCCACCGGGGAAACGCTGTGTGATTACATGCGAAATACAGCTTAGAAGCTAAAACTGAGAGGATGAAAGTATGATGTCTCTCTGAAACAACTGAGGAAGAGCTCAACATTCCATTTGATCAGTTTGAAATACAACATTCGTAAAGTCTAACTAATTGCTTCCCGTCTTGTCCTTTTTAACTTGAGCGTGTGCAGTCGCAATTTATTCTCCGTGGCATAAAACACATGTATTGTTTTCATTAGTGGTCTCCTTTGTGTCTTCTTTTAGGGACGCATTACTCTTCGGGAAGCAGTAGCAGCATTATTGCTTTTTACAGTTAGCAGATGCGTTGTGTGTATATCATGTCACCTCCGCACATTTCACTGAACTCTATTTGCACACGAAGGACGCACAAGGAATACATTGACCTGCTACTGGTCAAAACCTTCAAGTGTGTCACAGCTTTTTGACATTAATCATCTAATGAAGCCATAACCACAGTAGGTGTGCCAGATAAAATCCTCATGTGTATCTGATAGTCAATTATTAACTAGGAATTGCAATTTTGTGTGTAACTGATGACAAATGCTCTTGCTAAAACTAATCCGAATGAAAGATATCAACTAGGGTATATAAGGAAAACCCCAGATTAAATGCAAATAAGCCACCCTTCCATAAGGACCGTACAGTATATGTACAGGATCTGAGTTATTTGATTGGCTGCTTATAATAGGAAACACTTTGATGCAATGCCTCAATCTGCCTGATTATTGCTTTTTTGACTCTTTAAGAAAAAGTCCACTATCTTAAAATTAATGAATGTTTGGCTAAGGAAAGTAATACCTCACCTGTCTTGAAAAAGATGCACATTTGGTTCTTTGATTGAGTTTGAATCAGGTGAGAGATTCACACTTTGGTAAAACAAAAATAGGCAATACAAGTATGTATTTAATAATAATAATAATAATAATGGATTAGATTTAAATAGCGCTTTTCTAGACACTCAAAGTGCTTCACAGAGAAGTGGGACCCATTATTCATTCACTCCACATTCACACCTTGTGGTGGTAAGCTACATTTGTAGCCACAACTGCCCTGGGGTAGACTGACGGAGGTGTGGCTGCCAGTTTGCGCCTATGGCCCCTCCGACCACAACCCATCATTCAATCCACCAGTGTGAGCGGCACTGGGGGCAAGGGTGAAGTGTCCTGCCCAAGGACACAACGGCAGTGATTTGGATGGCAAGAGGCGGGGAGCGAACCTGCAACCCTCAAGTTTCTGACACGGGCGCTCTAATTTGACTATATTAACCAAGCCAGTCAACTATTCAAAATCACTTTAACAACTAATTTGCACATGTGGTTCAAATATTAGGAAGTCAACCTACATACTTGCAGGAAGAAAACTAGGATGTACGTACGTCACATGAAAACCAGTTCAGTGAGCAACAAATAGGGGTGAGTACCAATTCTGGGTACCTCGGAATCGATACCATTTCTCTGTAGTTTTGTGTGTGCTAATAAATGTCAATTGTTTAATAATAAAATATATTTTTTAGTGTTACATTCAAAAATGAGCTGAGTATGATAACTGTGCTGTCCAGTCATATCTACTTTTCTTATTACATTTCTGTGTCTCATTTGCAAGTATCATATAGTAGACTTTGCATGCAGTTGCAATTCAACGACGTTAGATGGCAGTAGCGTATAGACTAAGGAGTGTTGTTTAGCTCGGAAGTAGTCTTAGCCACAAAGATGAATGTGCCAGTCTCGCCTTATGTTGCGCCCGAAAAGTGTTTATACTACAAGTAAGTACATGTACTTATTATACACCAGCTGTTTGATTGTAACACGTATCTAAGTTGTAGTTTTCATTACCAAATTTTGAGGTGTTGAAATCACCATGTAAAATCACTAATGTTAATCAGTAGCATGTCTATGGCAAAGCCAATGTAAACTAGCATCAAGCTGGTGCAGATAAGTGGAGCCTTAGTTTACATTTGAGTGTTTTCTATCAGGCATACTTTATTTGTTAACATGGAAAATTGCAACATTTTTTGGGCAGTTTGGCTCATTCCGCTCTTAAGTGCTTGTTTCCAAGTCAAGTGTTTGAGCCAGTGTTTAGTCTGCAATTGGATGTGACGCTACAAGCAACAAAGGTATTCAAATATGGCATTGTTTAATTTTACGTGAATCTTTTTGGAATGTTGTTGATGCCTATCAAAGTACCTAAGTCAGTACCCATCCTTAGCAACAAATGATTAACTTTGGGGGATTTGGGCTTTTTTGTCACATTTCTTTGCCCCAGAATGATGCTATTTGGTCCTATAAAGGGGTGTTAAAAAACTGAGAACATTTGAAAAATAAAACGGAGTAAGGATGGGGGATACGGCATAAAAATATTATTGCGATAAACAATGCATACCTCTTCTGAGAACGATGGATATAACGATACATTCTTTGGCATATAAATTACAACAGAATCATTTCGGAACAGGTTACAAACATGAACCCTAAGGTAAGCCAAACTGTAAAACAAATACAAAATAAAAATGAAAAATGTAGTATGTAGTATTTTGATAACTTTTAAAAATAATAAGTTAAAGTTAAAGTTAAAGTACCACTAGGTGTGGTGAAATAAAAATAATGATAATGGATTAGATTTATATGGCTCTTTTTCATATTTCAGAGACCCAAAGCATTTTTGATCGATAATTCATTCACTTCATGATCACACACTCATTGTGCTGGTAAGCTACATTTGTCGCCACAGTTACCCTAGGAGAGACTAACGTAAACATGGCTGCCAATTTGTACCTTCAACATTCACATTTACACATTTACATAGGTGGCACGAGGAGCTGTGCTGTGTGATCTCTAGTAGAACTCACTCAAGGCTACTTCCGTACATTGGGTAAAACGAGTGTACAAGTGACTATATGGGTGTTATTTCATACACCATTTGAATGGCTCTGTAATGATGTTAAAAAACTTACTTAGAAGGTTGTTTTTTATATTCTAATTATGAACATATTAGATTTATTAATAAAAACAACTGTTTATCACGGTCATGTCTGGTACCAATTAACTGCGATAAACGAGAGACAACTGTGTAATAAACATTTTTTATCGTAGGGCAAATATATACCGTTTTTACCGTATATCGTTTATATCATGCAACTCTACTCACAAGGTCACCTGTTAAGTATTTAATTGTTATTTTTTTCATTAATAGCTGATAACTTTGTGTGATAAAATTAGATGACAGTGCAATGTGAGAAACTTTTACATCATGCCTTTATTGTAATTAATGACCTCTAATTATTAATATACAGTACACAGTAATAATAATTTAATTTAAAAAATTGCACAGCAGGTCAGAATGATAAAATGTTACTATTCTTATTAAACAGGTTTTGTGTTAGGACACGTTTTATAAAAATTAAACAACGCATGTCTAAAAATGAACATATGTAACAAAAGATGCATTGAACAATTGAGTAATACTCAGTCGCTCCGCACGGCTTTTTTGTTATTGTTGCGATCTAAAATGCTTGAATTCGCAGCAGCTTTTTCAGAAAGTTGTGGCGAAAGTTGCATTGTTTTGAGACCTTTTTTTTCTCTCAATAACATTGAATCAGCTTGTGGTTTTATGAGTTTGTTATCAATGTTTTAAGTGTTCCTTGTAAACTAATTCTAAAAAAGCACAGGATTTCAACAATAATTCCAAAAATAAATACGTTATTGATGTTATGTTCGTTATTACCACGCATATTTGAAAGTAGACACTAGATGGTGGTAACAGCACATACTCAAAACAAATTGTCAAATTATTGTACTGTTTTAATTCATTAAACAAGTAATAGTAATAATTACTATTGTCCACCGTCTGCTCGGTCATACACAAGTTGCAGACATTGTCTGTGTATGTTTTATGCTTAACAAGTGTTTGTCCATTTGAAACATTCATTTATGGTCCAACACATTTATCTCCACATAGTAAGAACATTTGTGAATTGTTGAGAGCAATCTATAGCGCTAATTTTTATTGGTAAATGAGAGACAATGAGAGATTATCATAACACTTTGCTGTCATGTAAATTAAAGTTAAGTTAAAGTACCACTGATAGTCACACGCAAATTACTCTCTGCATTTGACCCATCCCCTTGCTCCACCCCCTGGGAGGTGAGGGGAGCAGTGAGCAGCAGCGGTGGCCACGCTCAGGATTCATTGGTGATTTAACCCCCACTTCCAACCCTTGATGCTGAGTGGGAGGTAATGGGTCCCATTTTTATAGTCTTTGCTCGGCCGGGGTTTGAACTCACAACCTACCGATCTCAGGGCGGACACTCTAACCACTAGGCCACTGAGCGGGTAATTCAAATTCTGCCCCTTTGCTAGGTCAGCATTGTAAATGAGCAATAAATATATAAATAATATTAGGATATATATATAAATATATGTATACGATGAAGTGAGGACATGGGTGTGTTGCAAAATGTTGATATAGTACATTACCCAGAAGGCTTAGTGCCGTAGACGGGAACAGGGAGTAGGTCTGAGCTAAGCGGGAGGACACACATTTTGCCATTTTAGAAATAAATACTTCGAGATATTGTTACATTTTGCTGTTCTTGCTTCATCTACACAAGAAACAGACTTGAGCAATTGGCAAAAATGATGTCGATTGGCCAAAATTTGCAGGGAAGTTTACTGGCTTTGGACAATGTTGCGAGGCCGCACATAATTCGAGGGGATTGGTTAAATTTGCGCAAATTGGCGCGATTGAAACCTCGGGAATTCCTGGAGGGACTGAAGTGTAAAAAAATACAAAAATATTCTGTTCTTCTCAGTCCACACCACGAGCATGGGGATATTTCAGCTAATAGTACACAAACAACTCTCACAGCTGACAATTTCATGATACTGATATAGAACGTGTCATCACAGAGGTGCAAAACTGTCAAATAATTTCTAACAGTGAGGTCATATCAACATATTTCAGTCAAACGGGAATATATCTCCCTTTTATAATTTTAAAGCCTGACTCAGGTTGTTTTTACTGTCAGTTCAGATATTTTGACCTCCACTGGTGTTGCGCAGACGCCAGCTTGGGTTTTCTCTCTCTGTGAATCTCCTCCCTTACTGATATCTTACTCAATTCATTGTTTCATCACTGATCAATGTTTTAGCACTGCTTTATCCTGTCAACTGAACAATTGAACACTTGTTTCTGGTAACAGTGGACCCGTGTGGTATCCTGGGTGTAAAAACACAAACAAAAAAAAAACCTTGGAAGACTGCCTAGAATTTATGTCTCTTGGATGGCGTCTGCCTGGGCGCAGTCCATTTATTTGTGGAAGTGTTTCAACAAGGGTGCGTACAGTGAAAAAAACCCACTCTGATCTGAAAACGAGGATGCTCCCACCAAATTACCGACGAAGGACACTAGTCAATATTTGTCCTGGGGTTATCTAATTTGGACAAGGGGGTTTGATTTAAATGTAAAAAATTCCAATTACCCTGTCAAGAGTTGAGCGAGCCCAGAGGATGCTGTTTTAATCATACAGCTTTATCAAACTCTTTAAATTGAGTTGAACATGGAAGGGATAATGTATTCTGCCTTGGGGAAGGTGATATCACTTAATTTGCCCCAAACAGTAAACATTTAAAAAAAAATCCATGTTTCACTGGATTTATTGAATAAACACTGACAGTTCCTCTCCCAAGCCGTCTCTTCGCTATCTTTTGAGATCGCTTCTACAGATACGAATGAATGATGCATTCTAAATTTGGCAATGCTATTTTAGATGCCAATGCACACAAAAACACATCAGTTTTTATGATTGACATTGGTTATTGGTTGGTCAGTGCCATTTATAAAGAAAATGCCCATGTATACCTCCTGCATTATCTAGTACATGTCTTATTTGCAGGTGGTCACAGCTGGACATGCGTTGCTACCATTCCTGGATCCATTTCACAAAGATATTACAGAGATCTGAGCTGCTGTCAGACATTTCCCATTCCATCTTATCAGTGGCAGGAGGGATGTCTGGCACAGCAAACAAAGTATGTGTAAAGTCCTTAAATAAAGCATGAAATGGAAAGGATACCTATGAGGGCTCACACCATGGACCGCTAACCCCAATAATACTGCTCCCAATAAAGTGCCTTTATACTCCAAGTCAACACTTTTATTGAAGAAATTACTTCTTTTCACATTCTGAACAAATATTTTCTTGTCTTCTTCACAGCTGAATTTGCTTGTGGAATATGAAGGACTTAGACCATTTTTTGTCATTTGGTCATGGTAGTGTTTAGGTGTGTAACAGTATTGGGGATTGGTATTGAGGTTTAAAAGTCTTCACAATAATACCGTGACGCCTGACGGAATCAAACAAAAACTTGGTGTGTAGGTTTTTTTAGCGTAGGCCGGTTCTGAAAATAAACTACATCTCCCAGAATCCTCTGCGCACGGCAGGGCGCCAATGTGGGGGTGAGGAAGGCAGTAAGCAGGAAGTGAAGTGTGTTCGAAGTCGATGAGAGGAATATTTTTTTTGGACATTTTCTGAAGAATTTCATCCAAATCTTTCCATAACTATTTGAGTTCTGGTGCTAACAAACAGACAAACAAACCATGGCATAAATATAACCTCTTTGGCGGAGGTAAGAAAGTCTGCGTTCTGCAAAGTAATACTTTCGTCTCAAGTGTTTCCAAGTTGACACAGAGCCAGCCGGTCATCTTGCCCAGCACGGAGGTAATCACCAAAAAAATGCTATTTGTCCACATGTTTCTCTCAATGTCGCGGGGGGGCTGGAGCCTATCGAGCTGCACTCGGGCAAAAGGCAAGGTACAACCTGGACAAGTCGCCTCCTCATAAACTGTCACCCAGAAAATATATTTGAAGCCAGCAAAGCCAAACATCAGTTTGAGAGGTATTTACATTATTAAAAGTTAAATTGTTAGTTAACTTTTCTGAGAAACAGCCTTTTCCAGA
This sequence comes from Nerophis lumbriciformis, assembly GCF_033978685.3. Taxonomy (NCBI): domain Eukaryota; kingdom Metazoa; phylum Chordata; class Actinopteri; order Syngnathiformes; family Syngnathidae; genus Nerophis; species Nerophis lumbriciformis. The sequence continues at coordinate 24,562,267 of NC_084556.2, forward strand.
CTGATACAATTGTGTCCACTGTAGAGGACACTGCTTCCCATAATGTAAAAGTTGAAAAACACTCGAATGAACTTTATTGTTTCACACTGGATGTTTACATTGTCACTTTAAAGACACACAATACGTTTTTTTTAATATTTGCTTGAAACAGTGGATGTTCCTCCACAATTATTCACAATTGAAATGTATATATGTAATAAATATGATCATATATAATATATTTTAAATATATGTTTGTCTTCAATTACAGTAAGCGTGTTTATCCTTAACATTCCTGAGACTTAATTTTACACACTATAGTATTTGTAAGCCTTTTATTTGGGAGGGAGACATATACCACAATAATATCGTACAGTCGTCTTAATATTGTGATAATATCATACCGTGAGATTTGATACCGTTACACAGTGTTCAAAGGTGTATCATGTTAAACTGTAGGCAGGTTAGCTATAATTATGAATATGATTAAAATCAAGAGAAACATTACTAATTCAGTGTTATTATTTGCGTGGGCCCCCTTGTAGTGGAAAAGTTGGGCTTTGAAGTCAAAAAGGTTAAGAACCGCTGCTGTAGGTAAAGTTGCAATTTTTAATGGCAACACAAAAAGTATGCCTGATAGAAAACACTCCAATGTAAAGTAAGGCTCCACTTTTCCAAAATGTGCTAGCTTGATGATAATGTATATTGTCTTAGCCATATACTTCATGCTACTGATTAGCATTAGCAATTTTACAAGGCGATTTCAACAACTCCACATTTAGTAAAGAAAACTACAACTAAGATGCACATTACAATGAAACAATTGGTGTGTAATAAAAACAATACTTACAGTGTAAACACTTTGTAGGGCACAACAAAATACTATATTTAGCTTAGTGGCAATGACTCCTTTCTAGCTAGGCAACACACCGTAGCCTATACACTACTGCAGTGATTCTCAAAGTTTGGTACGTGTGTAGTGGTATGCAAAATAATCACTTGATTAAAGTACAGTGTTTTATTTTCCTATATTCAAACAATGGTACTGTTCAAACTGTGTGTAATGTTACAGTGGACAAAAGATTAAATAAATAAATAAAACCTTTGCCTTGTTTTTAAAGAATACTTAGGTCTACTACGCTAGTGTATTTTAATGTTCGTCATTATGGTGGTACTTGGTTAGCCAAGTGTTTTTTGAGGTAGTACTTGGTGAAAAAAGTTTGAGAACCATTGCACTACAGTCATGCAGCGTCTTGGAATTGCAACTGCTTGCAAAGTCTACAATATATTATAATACTTGTAATGAGACTCATAAATGTAAAAAGAAACCAATATATCACAAATGGACAGCACGGCTATCAGTATCAGTTTAGTTCATTTTTAAATGTTATATAAAAAATTCAGCTTTTTAAAAATTAAACAATTAACTTTATTAACATACTCAAAAGTACCGAAAATTGATACCGTGAGTACTGGTATCGACTCAAAAATATAGGGAATTGTTACCATTTGTGTTCAAATGTGAAAGGTACCCATCCCTAATGTTGATGCATGCAACTGTATGCATGTGTGTCTGACTGGCTTGAATAGTGCAAACAAAGACATTCTGCTGCCAAAGTGATAGCTTTTAAACATATAAATACATTAAAATAAGCATCTGACTCACCAGGAAACTGGTAACTGTAGCTGGGTGCGAATCCAGTGTATCCACGGCCATACGTGGCCACAATATTCGGGTAACCTTACAAAAAAAGAGAAAAACAGATATGACATCAATGCAGAGATAATACACCCACAAGAAAATACTTGATAAGCCTCATACTGTATGTATCATACTAAGGCCGTATTGGAAAAATGGCACAGTAGTGGTAATTTACTTTGATGCTTCCAGACTAATAAAAAGAGGTGACATGTATTAATGCATCATAATGTTTATGGTAGACTGTCAAATGAAAAACATTCGTTGGGTGCTGAGTGAGGACACACGCCACCCCTTAATCAATGGTCAACTGTCTTAATTAGATTAGCCACTAATTTTGATCGAGTCTCTCTTGTTGTTTTCCCAACACATCACTAAGTCACAGTAATTCATTAAAGGCTGTGGACATATTTGGTTGCTTACAAGTTTACACAGTCTTGAGGAAAGTTAGCCACAACCTGCAGCCTTAAGTAACATGAACACATGGTAAAATTGCTCTGCTCTTGGTTCTCAATTCTTCTTTTATTGACCAAAAATTTTCTGGCATTTTTATATGGGAGAGTAATAACATTTATAGCCCCTATGGGGACACTGTTAGATGGCCTCCAGTGGCGTTGTTGTACTTTATGTTCTGTGGACCGAGCAGCGAGCGCCATACACTAATGTTGCGAGGTGTTCGGGGTCATTGTGATTTTAAAAAGGACATTCCGTGTCTACTTGTATGGCTATTGTCTGACATCCTATTGGAGGCTATAGGAAATGTAAGTTATGCAATCCAATTGTTCAACACATGACTAAATTGAATAGCTCAACACTTTCTTTGCCAGTGTATTGTTGGTTTATCCTCAGAGTAGTCTGCAGTGGACATTTGTTTTCGGCTATTTCTTTTTTCAGAATTACATGTTTTGTTTTGTTATGCAACACATGTCCTCTGTGGTGGACATTTGTTTTTATGCTGTTTCTTTTGGCAGCGTTACATGTTTTGTTTAGATATGCAACAAATGTCCATTACAGATGACGCTGGTTCTCGGGAGGTTATTATATCAGAGCTACAGAGTTTCTTTAAGTGGAAATTTGACTTTTTTTTTTTTACAGTTTATCACAGACTGGTCCCCTGGGCAGCTTATATTTTATTTATGGAAGCTACTAAGGCGTCTGAAGAAAGAAGATCATCCATCTTTAAATAAGAGTAATGCAGACATAATAGAACAGGGGTTTTCAGAGTGTGGCACAATGAGCCTCCCCTCAGAGAACATAAAACGGCCCCTAGTCCCCCACTACCGGGCCTATATTTATATGCTTCCCCTTTCATCATACCAACTAATACTATATTTATTTTTGGCCTCAATAACTGATGTTAGCAGATTTTAAGAAAGTTATTCTTTATTTTTCTCAATCTGCTGCACAAACTTTCAAAAATAGAGGTACAAGACAAGAACATTTCTGTACCTCTTGGTACATTTTTAATGAATGTTCTCTCAAAAGTACAATGTCGATCATTAAGAGGCCAGAATTGTATCTTTATACTACCAAAAAGAGTACATGATCATATAAAGTACACATTTGTATCATTTTAACAGTACCCCAAGGGTACCTGGTGTATTAAAATGAGTTTAGCTCATAGACAATGCCAATTATTAGTATTTAAATAGAGTACAAAAAGTATATTTATAGTTAAAGCATTGAGAACCATTATTAATACCGGTAATAACATCAATAATGTCATAGCACATTTGTCTGATTTTAGCATCTTTGAATGATGCCATTGTCTCCATTCTATTAACTTCATTATTTTCAACACAATCTTGTTTTATTGTCAAATTAATCCTTTAAGATGTTACTTATTGTTGTGTATTGAGCTTGTATTCTCTTTAATTATGTGTTCCATTATGTGAGCTAGATGAGGATGCCCCCCGGATGCCTCCCTGGGGTGGTGTTTAGGGAAACTTGAGCTTCACCATCCCATTCGATCAGTTACATTCCCAGAAAATAAAATGTATACAAATTTACTGTCAATTACATTTTTTATTAAGTCAAGTGTTTGGATTATTCCACACTGTCACATGGTCCACATGCTATCTAATTTAGTGTTGGATGTTATTTGTTTTTTTGTTGAAAACTGTATTGTGTTTAGTGTCAACATACTATTAGTATAAATGCCATATATTTGGTAATTCTACAATAAAAACTATCTCTTGTTACTTTCAGTCGTGTTTTCCAAATGAGTCATCTTTACCATAGGACCCTTGTCAAAAATGCACACTTTACGTCATTAAATCAGTTGAAAAAAAAGACAGGGATTTAATAATAATAATAATAATAATTCGCTTTATTGTCTCAGAGGGGAAATTTGTTTTGGACATCAAGACACAACGTTTTACATACATCCGACAATACAGTGAGGACAGTGAACAGCGCGCAGATATATCAGTTAGTTATGAGATCACACATTACACTCCCCCGTATTGCACACCTCCCGTATTGCACTATCCCAATATTGCACTCCTTATTAATGCATGGAGTTATTACAGTAGTCTTCTGTTGTTAAGTGCTTTGATTTCCAGTGGGACAAAGCGAAATCTATTCCTGTTGAGTTTGTATGTTGCTGTTCTGTACTGTTTACCATTTGGCATCAACACAATTTCACTATGAAGTATGTGGTGTGGGTCACGGGTGATTTTAAGACCTTGCTTCCTCACAGTCTTGTCGAATATTTCTTGAAGGGAACAAGGGGGCTGCATGTCAATTATTTTACCAGGCCTCCTGATAAGGTTTTGAAGTTGGGTTTTGAGTTTGACAGACAGATTTCCAAACCATGTGGAGATGCCATAACGGATAACAATGTTTGCCTTATAAAACAACATCATGATATTGCTTGCCACCCCGTGGACTCTGAGCCTCCTTAGAAAGTGCAGGCGCTGGTTAATACGGGAGCAAAGAGAGTCAACTTAGTTGGCCCAAGTTAACTGGGAATCAAAACAAATACCCAAGTACTTATAGGAGGACACCTGCTCCACTCTCTCCCCATGGATAATGATCGGGCTGTGATCCCCACAGATTTGGGATCAAAAATCATCTCCTTAGTGGGATGACCCACTTAGTCACATGCTATGATCTTTTAGAAATTACATGATTTATGATTTTTTTGTCCATGATTTCACCGTTGAATTACTCAAACAGGCCACGTACAATTAAAGCTAAGTTATTTCATAGCTTGGTAAAAATGCTGTTAAGAGTGGAGCCTCGTAAGAAACCTTCACAAGCAGCAGATGCATTGTCGATCTGCTGTCACAACGCTTATTAGAACCGCACATTCTCCAGTTAATTAGCTGGACAGTTTGAGACCGAAGCAGCTGTGAGCAACATATTGAGAAACGGATGTGAAGGAGCGACGAGAAAAGTGGCACACACAAAAAAAAAAAAAACATGTGAGGAGAGTGGGTGGATGAGCGAGTGGGCTTACGTGTGAGTCAGTGAGAATTTAAGTACCATCAAGGGGAATATAAACATAATTAACCCTCTAATTATGCTATATGTCTCCGTCTTTATCTTTCTTCCACAAGCTATTACCACCTAGCAACCATAACTCTGAACTAAATGACTTAATAAGAGGAAGTCCTTTAGGCCTAGACAGAAGATGTCATAACTCTTTCTTCAGTGTGTGCCAACAATAACCACGCTAAAACCTTAAAACTTAGCACTTATGTATGATTACTTCATGTTAGAGTCCTGCTGAAAAGTCTACAATTAGTGTGTGAATGTCAAAAACGATCCATTGGGATGAAACGAACGCGCTGAACAGGGGCATAGCACCAAATTCTGGCCCCTCATATCCAAGATTCTTGAAGGGACACCCATTCCACCCTAAAACTAACACTTTGTATGTTTACATAAACTTAGAAATATATTATTGCATGGATTTGGTTGAAACCAGCTTTTTAAAAACACATGTAATAAGCATAATTAAGTTTTGGACTTTTAAAAGATTTGATTAACATATTTAGAACATGTCTGAATACTGTAAAACAATTTAGTTTTGTTTAGAAAAACAAACAATATATACATATATATATATATATATATATATATATATATAATATTAAGTGTCCAGAATAATAATTCAAATATTAATATAATGCTTAAATAGGATTATAAATCTGTCAAGTCTTCCTCTACTTCAGAATGAAAAGTAGAGATGAGCTAATTCACGCAGGATTAGCATGAGTGGATAATATCAATTGTAATTACGCATCATTATTATTATTATGATTATAATATTATTTTTGCATCTCCTGGGGGTTAAGCCTTTCTCTGGCTTTAAAACCTAGTGGCGCCTCCGTTTCCAACCTTAGTCGATGATCTTCGAACGCACCACAGTTGTGGGCAATGAGATGCAAAAGTGAAACTTGTACACAGCTTTCTCCTTTGCTGACACATATAGTTATATGTATATTTTTTATAATCACTTTATCGTTGATCCATAATGCGGGTGCTGCGTGTGAATGCTTAAAAATGAGGTTTGATGACATTATGATGCCTGTGTTGAGTGAAGTTTTTCTAAGTTAGGTTTGCCACTATCGGGGTGGAACGAACCATTTTGCATTTTTGATAGGAGGTGTACAGTAGGGAAGAGATTTATATGGCCCCATTCCTGGGTGTATATCCCTGTGAGAAGAAGCGAGGTTAACCATTTTGCAATGCGGTCTGCGGAAAATGATGGAAAAGCGCCACTCTACATAGCAACTGACACTGTGGTCAAACTTGGAATTGCCAACAAAAAATATTTTAAGATACTCAACACTCTACTGCTATCTGGTGGCCAAAGTGGATAGTGCAACCCCTCCGATTCGTCACTTTTCATGTGTCAGGTAAACCGCTACGAATGCAGCCATATGAATTCCCTTCCTACTGTAGGTCGTGTTAGACATTCTTGATTTGATTCAACGTTATTATTTAACTTTCACAACTATATCTATTTTATCATTTATAACTTTTTTTTTTTTTTAACTTTCATATTTAAATGGCAGAAAAGAGGCACTGCATCCGGAAAATTATATCATACATTTTATATGACAGATCCTTCCATATTTTGCATGCAAGCATGTTTCTGTGTGTGCGCAGATTCCACTCTGTATGCCTTAGAGCCGGTGTCAGCTGGAATCAGAAAGGTTGACCTTGGTCATAAATATCTAATCAGTGTTTGCTGTCCATGAAAAAGATCAATTTATTCCTGACCCAATGGGAAAATGTGTCTGCCTGAGTCCTCTCCCCCCTCATGCAGACAAAACGTAATGCACGTCAGAGAGGCGGCAAAGGGAACGTTAACCTGGTGTGGATGAATGCATGAAGGAGAAAAAAATAGAAATCTTCATTAGCTTCTGATGAGAAGTCATAACCTGGAAGCTACAGATGGATAGCTTTCACAAAAAGCCCTCATTGTTTGTTTGGACTGAAAAGAAGTGAGATATAATGAAAAGCTATTGTGGAGCACCAAAAATTGGATATTATGTGTTTGATATTGTCAAACAGAAGAAATCCCAAGCTAAAATTGCCAGCTTAAATGGCAAAAATGATGTAGCAGTATTTGACAAAGATTGTGTTACAAAATTTAAGTGGTTCGCAATGTGCTCCTCCGAAACACAGACAAAGAAATATATATATTTTTTTCCCCCAGGAGACTGGATTAAGATGATATCTTATATCATGCACACCAACAAATATTATGATGGCAGAAAAACAGAAGTGGTGCAGGGTGGAGAGGGGACGGGGGATGCTACCTATTCCATTACACCGAGCCTGCCATTGTGTTGGCCCGGTGGCGGCGTCTCCGCACGCTCCTATTTGCCTTATTAATATGCATGCTAATGTACCTATTTTATGGCTCAACAGCTCTGATTCACTTTAAAATCAATTATCCATCTGGCTCACCCATATTTCGCTCAGGCTCAAATGTCTGTTTATTTCAACAAACATACATCGGGCACAGCACAATAAAGATAAATGCCTCGATTAGAAGCAGTAAACAAAGGAGCCAGGCAAGGCTTTAATGAGATTTGGCACAAAAGAAGCTTACATTTTCTTAAATAATGAGCCAGGGGTCTTGTGTTTTTCTAAATGCAAATTATATAAAGGAATGTTTCGCTGTCCTTGTTCCAATTTCATTTAGATAAGAGTGTCTCCAAACAAGTTTGCTGTTAATATTCTTACATGAGCACATCACTGCCTCTCTGCTTCGTCCCAGCGGAGGAGAACAGAGCTCTCCTTAGTGCTTGACAAGTTCGGAGAAGTTGCCTTTTAAATACGCTGAAAATGTCACACGCATACGACTTTGAAGAGACGGACCGCTAGGCAACTCGCCAACACTACCAGGCGTGCAACCTTCTTATCAAAAAAATATATCTTTGTAGTCTTACACTTTAACAATGGTTGCGCACAAAGTGCTATTGTACACAATTTTCAATTCACCTCACATAGAATCTAAAGCAGAGGTCTTCAACAGGGGGTCCCTGACACCTGTGGGGTCCGCAGTGGGATTGCAGGTGGGTCGTGAAATGTCTTTATTTTCATCCATCCATCCATTTTCTACCGCTTGTCCCTTTTGGGGACTTTATTATCATATTTGATTTTATTTTTATTTTTTTAATTTAATATTTCCCCCCAGAATTTTTTCAATGGATTGAAATGTCTTTAAATACACATTATTGTTGGTCCAACACACTGCAATGTAGTTTATAAATAGCAGTGGCATGGCCACCCTAATCATTGTCCATTACATGAATAATTACATTTCTTTATTTAGCATTATAGTTAGCATTTTTTTTAAATCTGGCGATTGGCGGAGCAAGCTGCCAGCGGGCAATTAGCGCGCTGGTTGTCAGCTCAGTATTAGCGGTGTTATACCATGTTGTTTTATATATAACACAATTGTATACACGGTATACAAGTAGGGGCTCCATGCTCTAGCGCTACTTTAGTTCGGGGGTCCTTAGCTTAGAAAACTTTGAAGACCCATGATCTAACGCAGGGGTTCTTAACTATTTTGACCTCGGGTCTATATATAATGTAGTAACAGACACCATTATAATAACATGTAATATGTACACCATTTACAGTATTTTGATCATTTTAATCATTGCCGGAACTAAATCTTCGGCGCATTTATTTACGTTTCCATAGGAGTGCACGTCTGACTTCTGGCAACAACTTCTTCCGCATACAAACACGCGAATGTGTTCTAATCATGCCAGACTTGGTAACAAACAACAAAGATTATTATTTTTGGACAAATGAGGACGGTGGCAGAGGGGTTAGTGCATCTGCCTCACAATACGAAGGTCCTGAGTAGTCTTGGGTTCAATCCCGGGCTCGGGATCTTTCTGTGTGGAGTTTGCATGTCCTCCTCGTGACTGCGTGGGTTCCCTCCGGGTACTCCGGCTTCCTCCCACCTCCAAAGACATGCACCTGGGGATAAGTTGATTGGCAACACTAAAAATTGGCCCTAGTGTGTGGATGTGAGTGTGAATGTTGTCTGTCTATCTGTGTTGGCCCTGCGATGAGGTGGCGACTTGTCCAGGGTGTACCCCGCCTTCCGCCCGATTGTAGCTGAGATAGGCTCCAGCGCCCCCCGCGACCCCAAAAGGGAATAAGCGGTAGAAAATGGATGGATGGAACCTTATCTTGTTAAATCTGAATTAATGCATGATAAACTACTGCTTCTAGAAGCGAGCCATTACGAAGAAAGAGTGAGACGTTGGAGCAGACGGAAGCTGAGAGAGTGAGGTGAAAGTAAATGAAAGCTGCAAAATGTGGAACTTGAAGCCAATCTATTTGACATAAATGGAGTGCTTACTCATAATTAACCTGAAAAACCGTCCCCGGCCAGCTGCACCCAAGAGACAACTGTCCATGGATTGAGTCACACCTTATATTGATCATGATACACACAGCACGTCATGCGTGTTGATACAAGTACATTACATACACTGTCTGGCTAGCTGTGTACAAACAAAACATAACATGTGGGCTAAAAGTTTACAGATACTGTAATATGATTGTTCATGTTTTTCAATCAGTACAGATTGGTGGCCTATCACATTGTGTTGTGCATTGTTGTTGACCATTTTTGAATGAATTTTAATGTGATTTGGTGGTAAAACTGATTTCTCCCATTGGCTGCATAGCTCGCCACCTAGAACAAGCCTATTTTTATGTTAGAAAGTGGGAAAAAAAACCTTTGTCCTCTTGTCTCTCATAATGATTGCGAACGAAAGGCAAAATTCCCCAAAAAGTGCAGTTCTCCTTAAATAAACTCTCAATAACATTTAAGGGCAAATAAAAATACAGTTTCTTCACCACTTTAGTCATAATTTTTGCACTTAAGAAAACTCCATGACTTTAGCTAAAAACCTGTTTTTGTGGTTGAAAAGTGTATTACAATTGAGCCCTTACGGACCACAGCTAAGTAACTTATCTTTTTTGGTGGCCCTAGGCACCGGTCCTAGGGTTAAGAAACACTGAACTAAAGAATTAAGGTCACAGATTAGGTTTGTGTGACACCACCAAAAAACCGACTGTGTAAGGTTGATCACAAAGGCAACAATTGAGCCTATTGCGGTGGGGAAAGCAGCACAAGCTGGCTGTCCGGGCTGCTCAATACAACATGAACACAAAAATACATATAAAGAAACAGAGTGCATTTGAAAATGAGCGACTGTATTACAGTAATTTCCAGTCTATAAAATGCTACTTTATCCCACGCCTTGAACCTTTCGTTTTATACAATTCAGCAGCTTATTTATGGATTTCTTCGGGACATTAGCTTCACATGCTGCCAATAAATTTAGCTTTGTCAAATCAGAACAATGTATGTTACAGGCAATTGATTTCGTTAAATTTGTGAATGAACACAATCGCCTAGTAAATACTTCACGTTTCAATGTGTACACCTGCGGCTTATAAACTTGTGCGTTCCATATGTACAAAATTTTATTTGTCCAAAAAGTAGGTGGGTGTGGCGTATAGTTAGGTGCTCTCTGTAGTCCGGAAATTACAGTACTAATAAAAACCAAGGTACCGCTGTAGACCTGAGTGATGTATGGTTAGTATTCACCCTTTTATTTTTGTCAATGTACAAATTAACGTTTTATTTTCCTACTTTTCTGTGGTGGAATGTTTAACAGCCAGCTGACATATTACACACGCAAAAACACCTTAAAACATTTGCCTTAAATCACCGGCAGTAAGTTGGAGCCATTTCCAGTGAGGGTTGGACTCCACCAAGGCTGCCCTTTGTCACCGATTCTGTTCATAATTTTCATGGACAGAATTTCTAGGCACAGTCAGGGCGTTGAGGGGATCCAGTTTGGTGGCTGCAGGATTAGGTCTCTGCATTCTGAAAATGATCTGGTCCTGATGGCTTCATCCGGCCAGGATCTTCAGCTCTCACTGGATCGGTTTGCAGCCGAGTGTGAAGCGACTGGGATGAGAATCAGCACCTCCAAGTCCGAGTCCATGGTTCTCGCCCGAAAAAGGGTGGAGTGCCATCTCCGGGTTGGGGAAGAGATCTTGCCCAATGTGGAAGTTCAAGTACCTCGGAGTCTTGTTCACGATTGAGGGAAAAGCGGATCGTGAGATCGACAGGCGGATCGGTGCGGGGTCTTCAGTAATGCGGACGCTGTATTGATCCGTTGTGGTGAAGAAGGAGCTGAGCCGGAAGGCAAAGCTCTCAATTTACCGGTCGATCTACGTTCTCATCCTCACCTATGAGCTTTGGGTTATGATCGAAAGGACAAGATCACGGGTACAAGCGGCCGAAATGAGTTTCCTCCGCCGGGTGGCGGGGCTCTCCCTTAGAGATAGGGTGTCATCCGGGAGGAGCTCAAAGTAAAGCCGCTGCTCCTCCACACGGAGAGGAGCCAGATGAGGTGGTTCGGGCATCTGGTCAGGATGCCACCCGAACACCCAACCGGTAGGAGGATCACGGGGAAGACACAGGACATGTTAGGAAGACTATGTCTAGCTATGGCTGGCCCGAGAACGCCTTGGGATTCCACAGGAGGAGCTGGACGAAGTGGCTGGGGAGAGGAAAGTCTGGGCTTCTCTGCTTGGGCTGCTTCCCCCGCGACCCGACCTCGGATAAGCGGAGGAAAATGGATGGATGGATAGATGGACTTAAACCACAGATCGGCACTAACCACGACCCATCAGGAGCAAGGGTGAAGTCTTGCTCAAGGGTACAACGGCCATGAACCTGGCACCCTAAAGCTGCTGGCATGGCTGCTCTACCATGTATGCTACGCCACCCCTGGATTGTATTCAACTTCAGTGCTCCACTGCAGAATGTAACTAAGTATTTGAATATCTCAAAAATATTCATTCATATTTAGATACTATATTATCAAACAGCTAAATCTGCAATCGACTTGCAAATATTGTGCTACCTGGTCCATATAAAAATGCATGAAAATGGCACAGTGTGCACCTGCTGTGCGAAAGAGGGGGTGAAGTCGAGGTACTCGCAGAGCAAAACGAGTCCCATGCAATCAGCAGCATGTTTCTTTTGCTTTTGAATGAAAAAATAAATCTTTTATGCGAGGGCAAATCCATTTGGGTGGGTCGCACATACAAATTATATGCATGGGAAGGGCATACAGAGTGAGAGAGCGACAGGAAGGCAGTGGTAGCATGGGGGAGGCAGGAAGAGAGAGCGAGTCAAATAGTGTTAAATAAAAAGGGCCACAGGCATGGGCAGGATGGTAATGAAGAGGGGTGGACCAGCAGCTGAGGTCCCTGTAGATGAGATCTCTCCCTGACATGTGTGTCCCCTTCATTAACCATTAAGGGGGGCACAGTGATGAATCCTTAATATGACATTACACCAATTTTCCTCTTCATTTAGCCTGCTAATGTGCTGGTCTGCTCCTATATGGCCAGGGGCTGCCTGTACCAGACTCCACCAGAAATAGACCACAGTGGCCAGTGGTGGCACACCTTGACGCAGCCTAATTAGGGACAACGCTCAACTAATGGGCCTTTCTTGACAAGTTTGCCTTGGTGGATTTTTGGCCTTGTTGTAAGAATACATTGATGAGCACATTTTTTAGATCTATAAGAATGACATCATCTAAATGTAACATAGATCATGAGTGAACGTCCATCCATCCATCCATTTCTACCGCTTGTCCTGTTCGGGGTCGCGGGGGTGCTGGAGCCTATCTCAGCTGCATTCGGGCAGAAGGCGGGGTACACCCTGGACAAGTCGCCACCTCATCGCAGGGCCAACACAGATAGACAGACAAACTAGGGCCAATTTTAGTGTTGCCAATCAACCTATCCCCAGGTGCATGTCTTTGGAGGTGGGAGGAAGCCGGAGTACCCGGAGGGAACCCACGCAGTCACGGGGAGAACATGCAAACTCCACACAGAAAGATCCCGAGCTTGAACTCAGGACTACTCAGGACCTTCGTATTGTGAGACACATGCACTAACCCCTGTTCCACCGTGCTGCCCATGAGTGAATGTGTACAGTAGAAACTTCTAAGACAGGACAAAAAGTTCAGCTCTTCTTAATATGATTTACAGCAACATGGCTGATTAGCTTGCAGAAATGATGAGGACATGTCACACACTACATGCAGTGATCTTCCTCTGTACGTATCCTACATCCCTGATGCATTACAGTACAATCTGAAAGGACGCAGTAAACAGGGACACACCTAATTTTTCCCATGAAAAGCGATACACTTTGAACTCAACTCGTGTTTAAAATCACTGTAGCTGGAGGTTCAACGATTTGTTGATATTATTTGTTAATGAAACTTGACGCACGTAAATTATTTGTCAGTAATGTGAATTACCGTATTTTTCGAAGTATAAGTTGCTCCGGAGTATAAGTCGCACGGGCCGAAAATGCATATCTAAGAAGGAAAAAAAACATATATAAGTTTCACTGGAGTATAAGTCGCATTTTTGGGGGACATTTATTTGATAAAACCCAACACCAAGAATACACATTTGAAAGGCAATTTAAAATAAATAAAGAATAGTGAACAACAGGCTGAATAAGTGTACGTTATATGAGGCATAAATAACCAACTGAGAACGTGCCTGGTATGTTAACGTAACATATTATGGTAAGAGTCATTCAAATAACTATAACATATAGAACATGCTATACGTTTACCAAACAATCTGTCACGCCTAATCGCTAAATCCCATGAAATCTTATACGTCTAGTCTCTTACGTGAATGAGCTAAATAATACTATTTGATATTTTACGGTAATGTGTTAATAATTTCACACATAAGTCGCTCCTGAGTATAAGTCGCACCGCCGGCCAAACTATGAAAAAAACTGCGACTTATAGTCCGAAAAATACGGTATATTTATATAGCACTTTTCTCTAGTGACTCAAAGCGCTTTTACACAGTGAAACCCAATATCTAAGTTACATTTAAACCAGTGTGGGTGGCACTGGGAGCAGGTGGGTAAAGTGTCTTGCCCAACGGCAGTGACTAGGATGGCGGAAGCGGGGATCAAACCTGGAACCCTCAAGTTGCTGGCACGGCCGCTCTACCAACCGAGCTATACCGCCCCAAATAATAATAATAGTAATAGTAGTTGACGTCATCGCTTGTGTTTTTGGGGACAGACAGGGAAATGCGTGATTGGTTAACATTGAGCGACAAGAAGACATGAATAAATAACTTGCTCAATTTGCAAAGCAGACTTTGTTTTATGGCAGTACGATCGAAACAAAAAAACTGCCTAAAAGGTTTGGCAACATAGTAAATGCAAAAACAGATATGATGCCAATTTAACAATTTTGGAGTTCAATGAAGCATAATCATCAAGCAACTGTCCAGCAGGTAAGTAATATTGTATTCTAATTGCAGATATATATCAGTTATTGTTTCACCTTATATGAAAAAAAGGATCAATATTTTCTTAAATATGATTTTTTTAAAACATGTCTAGAAAATAGCGAGTTATAGTCAGGGGTCATGTCATATTTGAGTCAATTGCTGCAACCACATAATCTAAAAGGCACTTCCAGATCTACAGGGGAACAAATTTGGAATTTTGCCTGTCATTCACAATCCATTTGTGAGACAAAAACACATAAGTTTTTCTTTAAAAAAAAAAATGCATTCTACTTTGTATTATCCGGCAATCACTAGGTGGCTAACAATGAAGAGTAATCTATTGCAGTGGTCCTCAACCTTTTTGTAGCTGTGGACCAGTCAATGCTTGAAAATCTGTCCCGCGGACCGGGGGGGGGGGTGATTTTTTTTAATTATAAATAAATACAATCATGTGTGCTTACGGACTGTATCTCTGCAGACTGTATTGATATACATTGATATATAGTGTATGTATTGTGTTTTTATGTTGATTGAATAAAAAATAAAGTTTTTATTTTTATTTATTTATTTATTTTTTCTTGTGCGGCCCGGTACCAATCGGACCGTTCCGCGGCCCTGTGGTTGGGGACCACTGATCTATTGCACCCAAACAACAATACTCCATTTACATCCCGTGATCTGAATATTAACCAAGTATTACCAATACTGTCGTCGTTATGGCGCTGTGATCACAGAGAGGTAACTAACTTACGCATCTACTGACGTACTGAGCCGGTGAACTGGTGCATTGCCCCTGGGTTGGTAAAAACTAATTCTAAACTATATAACATATAGGGATGGGTACCGAATTCGGTACTTTTGTAGGCACGGACCGAATTCCACCGTTACTAACGGATATTGATTTGGTGCCATGTTTCGGTACCTTTATTGCACGTGTACGCTTCTGGTTGCACTGATTTGTTGGCTACTCGTGCTGCTGCCATTTCTTATGCCATTTAGGTGTTGTTTTCAAGTGTTTCCTAGGTGTATTCCTTATATCTGTGTTGTGCGACTGCAATAACTTTGTTTCGGACGGACCACTGTGGCAACTTTTGGACAAAAGCTACTCTGGTTCGGACGTCCTGTTAAACAGCTGCTCAATCACGAGCTCTGACGAAGCTGCTACTGTTACTCCAAAACCACAAGGCTGTCCCTCTGTCAATGGAAGCAAGCCCACCGGCTGATCTGTCCGATGGTGTAAAATACAAGCGGCTAGGGCAGTGGTCGGCAACCCAGAATGTTGGAAGAGCCATATTGGAACAAAAATAAAAAAATAAAAATCTGTCTGAAGCCGCAAAACATTAAAAGCCTTACATAAGTGTTATAATAAAGGCAACACACGATGTAAGTGTCTATATTAGCTATAATAGCCTACTATCAAAATGATTATGTGTCTGTCGCAGGCTGATTCTGTAAATCTTCGTTTACAGAAATGTTGAAATTTAATATCTAATACCAAATATTCAATACCAAATATGCCTGATTAGCACTCCAACACTTCAATAACATCAACAAAGCTCAACTTTGTGCATTCACGCACAACATAAAAAGTTTGGTGGACAAAATGAGAAAAAGAAAGAGTGGCATATAACACGTCTTTCTGTGGTTGAGTCGGAGTAAGTTGCACATGTAAACAAACTATAATGCGTTCAAGGACCGCCAAAATTAGTAGGACAAAACGGCGCTTGCCAAATACTCTCATCAGTGCAGCATGTTTAATATAAACAGTAGGATTTCTAACATTTAGGGATGTTTGTGTTATGTTTGTCCTCTGACAGAAACCATATTAAAATTAAATTTCACCCATCTTTTTCCATTTTCATACATTTTTGAAAAAGCTCCAGGGAGCCACTAGGGTGGCGCTAGAACCGCAGGTTGCCGACCCTCGAGCTATGGGAAGACAACGACGCAGAGGAGGAAAAAGAGGGAGAATACGGCTCCATGGCAGCGAAGAGGAAACACTGCATCTGCCTGCTACACATCATTGTCTGATCGCCAAAGAAGAAAACAAGTTAGCAAAGTTTGTTTTGTATACAGGGAATCAAACGTGATGGTGTTCATAGAAACATGGCTACATAAAGATATTTTGCAGAGTCTTTCATTGTGTTGGAGCTGTTTCTCCTTTATCCGAGCAGAGCTGTCAGGAAGAGTCGAGGGGGCGTGGTCTGTCTGTGAAGGTCAGCTGATACACACTGTATGCACGGCCGATATAGAACGACTATGCCTGTCACTGAGACTCTTCTACCTCCCAAGAGAGTTTTAGAAACATTTTAGTATGTTCTTTGATTGAACTTCTAGGAATTGCAAATGCATGCAAAGTCTACTTTAAAATAAATACTATAAATGAGACTCAGAAGTAAAACAAAAGAAACATCCATCCATCCATTTTCTACCGCTTGTCCCTTTTTGAAGTCGCGGGGGGTGCTGGAGCCAATCTCAGCTGCATTCGGGTGGAAGGCGGTGTACACACTGGACAAGTCGCTACCTCATCGCAGGGCCAACACAGATAGACAGACAACATTCACACTCACATTCACACGCTAGGGACCATTTAGTGTTGCCAATCAACCTATCCAACAATTAAGATTTAAAAACCAGACAAGACAGTTAATTTCAACTCATTGTTAAACGTTAAGTAAAAAAATACACATTATTAAACAATATATATTTAATAAGACATGAACACACACAAAAGTACCAAAAGCTGGTACCGTACGTCACCATTTTTTCGGTTGAAATGTGAACAGTGCCCATCCCTAATAACATACCTCTCACTTGTATAGTAGAAGGTTATGGCAATAAAACGAGAAGTTGGTCAATTTTGACGATGGAGATAGCGAGAAAGACACAAAAAGATGCTTGTTTGCGCCCAACTTTTTTTTAATACCAATTATGATGAATTTTTCATTTAAACAGGAAGATATAAACATCCAATCAGTCGGCATCCCATTGAGAGCAGACATTGTACAGTAAGTGATTGTTTTATTATGTTCGTAGTTTGGATATCTTGCAATAATGCAACTTGCTGGATCTGCTTATCACTCAGCTTCTAAAACTTGTAGACCATTCTCTGTATTTTCAGGCTTAGAAATAAAAGGTTCTGGATCATCATTTGTCGCTGTTGGCTCTCATGAAGTCTACCATGAATAGTAGTTGTTGAAGGAAATAGGGAACGATGTGAAGCGTTTGCAAAATTATGTTTAAAATGGCCAAAATATGTAAATATTACATGTTATTATTAATGCACCTGTTAAAGTTAAAGTTAAAGTACAAATGATTGTCACACACACACTAGGTGTGGTGAAATTTGTCCTCTGTTAGTACATTACATATACTTACAGAGTGTATATAAAACATTGATAGAGGTTTTTGGATGTTTTTTTAGCGCTCTGTAGGCAGAATAGAGCAAATCTCATTACCTTTATCATAACTGACTTTTTCCAGTGTTAATTTACGAGTTAGAATGCATTAAAAAAAGAAAAACATATGTGTGCTTGTCTCACATAAGAATTTTGAATGAAATACACAATTCCAAAAAAGGTGCAGTTCCCTTTTAACTTTGGGGCGCAAACATTCAAAATGGCAACAGTTCATTTAGCAGCAGTCGTGCCATGTTGTGGTTTTTAGCGCTTCCATATGCAGTTCACTGACAGATATAAGTTAGAACTATATGATACCTTGTATTAGAAATGGTAACAGCAGAGGATGCATGTGAATGTATGAGCCAGTCAGCCCCACAACAAGAGGATGGGTAAAATAAGGAACTTATTGACGTCGGACTACAATGGCGGACTTGCTCAAAGCTCTTTGGGTAAAACTTTACCATATATGGAGATATCTGCTGAAGTCGCCTAGTGGAAAAACGTCACAAATGGGGCAAATTACAAACGGCTCGTTTGGAGGAAGAAAGAAGGAAAACAAGATTGTTTTAGTAATATCTCCGTAATGCTTCCATGGTTGGAATTCAAATTTTTGGGACTTATGCAGATCCCAAATACCCCAAAACAGGCACCGATTGGTAAGAAAAGTTAGTTTTGCTGAATAGGTCCCCTTTAAGCGATATACAGATACAGTATGTTGTTTGGAGGGAATATGCAACCTACAACATATTTATATTCAAGACCTTGATGAAGAACACAAACCAAGGACCCAGATTACCCTCGCCCGGACGCGGGTCACCAGGGCCCCCCTCTGGAGCCAGGCCCGGAGGTGGGGCATGATGGCGAGCGCCTGGTGGCCGGGCCTGTCCCCATGGGGCCCGGCCGGGCACAGCCCGAAGAGGCAACGTGGGTCCCCCCTCCAATGGGCTCACCACCCATAGCAGGGGCCATAGAGGTCGGGTGCAGTGTGAGCTGGGCGGCAGCCGAGGGCAGGGCACTTGGCGGTCCGATCCTCGGCTACATAAGCTGGCTCTTGGGACGTGGAACGTCACTTCGCTGGGGGGGAAGGAGCCTGAGCTAGTGCGTGAGGTGGAGAAGTTCCGGCTAGATATAGTCGGACTCACTTCGACGCACAGCAAGGGCTCTGGAACCACTTCTCTTGAGAGGGGCTGGACTCTCTTCCAATCTGGCGTTGCCGGCAGTGAGAGGCGACGGGCTGGGGTGGCAATTCTTGTTGCCCCTCGGCTCAAAGCCTGCACGTTGGAGTTCAACCCGGTGGACGAGAGGGTAGCTTCCCTCCGCCTTCGGGTGGGGGGACGGGTCCTGACTGTTGTTTGCGTTTACGCGCCAAACGGCAGCTCAGAGTACCCACCCTTTTTGGATTCACTCGACGGAGTACTGGAGAGTGCTCCCCCGGGTGATTCCCTCGTTCTACTGGGGGACTTCAACGCTCATGTTGGCAGCGACAGTGAAACCTGGAGAGGTGTGATTGGGAAGAATGGCCGCCCGGATCTGAACCCGAGTGGTGTTTTGTTATTGGACTTTTGTGCTCGTCACAGATTGTCGATAACAAACACCATGTTCAAACATAAGGGTGTCCATATGTGCACTTGGCACCAGGACACCCTAGGCCGCAGTTCCATGATCGACTTTGTAGTTGTGTCATCGGATTTGCGGCCTCATGTTTTGGACACTCGGGTGAAGAGAGGGGCGGAGCTTTCTACCGATCACCACCTGGTGGTGAGTTGGCTGCGATGGTGGGGGAGGATGCCGGACAGACCTGGCAGGCCCAAACGCATTGTGAGGGTTTGCTGGGAACGCCTGGCAGAGTCTCCTGTCAGAGAGAGTTTCAATTCCCACCTCCGGAAGAACTTTGAACATGTCACGAGGGAGGTGCTGGACATTGAGTCCGAGTGGACAATGTTCCGTACCTCTATTGTCGAGGCGGCTGATTGGAGCTGTGGCCGCAAGATAGTTGGTGCCTGTCGTGGCGGTAATCCTAGAACCCGTTGGTGGACGCCGGCGGTGAGGGATGCCGTCAGGCTGAAGAAGGAGTCCTATCGGGTTCTTTTGGCTCATGGGACTCTTGAGGCAGCAGACAGGTACCGACAGGCCAAGCGGTGTGCGGCTTCAGCGGTCGCGGAGGCAAAAACTCGGACATGGGAGGAGTTCGGGGAGGCCATGGAAAAAGACTTCCGGACGGCTTCGAAGCAATTCTGGACCACCATCCGCCGCCTCAGGAAGGGGAAGCAGTGCAGTGTCAACACCGTGTATGGTGGGGATGGTGCTCTGCTGACTTCGACTGCGGATGTTGTGGATCGGTGGAGGGAATACTTCGAAGACCTCCTCAATCCTACCAGCACGTCTTCCTATGAGGAAGCAGGGCCTGGGGAATCTGTGGTGGGCTCTCCTATTTCTGGGGCTGAGGTTGCCGAGGTAGTTAAAAAGCTCCTCGGTGGCAAGGCCCCGGGGGTGGATGAGATCCGCCCGGAGTTCCTTAAGGCTCTGGATGTTGTGGGGCTGTCTTGGTTGACAAGACTCTGCAACATCGCGTGGACATCGGGGGCGGTACCTCTGGATTGGCAGACCGGGGTGGTGGTTCCTCTCTTTAAGAAGGGGAACCGGAGGGTGTGTTCCAACTATCGTGGGATCACACTCCTCAGCCTTCCCGGTAAGGTCTATTCAGGTGTACTGGAGAGGAGGCTACGCCGGATAGTCGAACCTCGGATTCAGGAGGAACAGTGTGGTTTTCGTCCTGGTCGTGGAACTGTGGACCAGCTCTATACTCTCGGCAGGGTCCTTGAGGGTGCATGGGAGTTTGCCCAACCAGTCTACATGTGCTTTGTGGACTTGGAGAAGGCATTCGACCGTGTACCCCGGGAAGTCCTGTGGGGAGTGCTCAGAGAGTATGGGGTAACGGACTGTCTTATTGTGGCAGTTCGCTCCCTGTATAATCAGTGTCAGAGTTTGGTCCGCATTGCCGGCAGTAAGTCGGACACGTTTCCAGTGAGGGTTGGACTCCGCCAAGGCTGCCCTTTGTCACCGATTCTGTTCATAACATTTATGGACAGAATTTCTAGGCGCAGTCAGGGCGTTGAGGGGATCTGGTTTGGTGGCTGCAGGATTAGGTCACTGCTATTTGCAGATGATGTGGTCCTGATGGCTTCCTCCGGCCAAGATCTTCAGCTCTCACTGGATCGGTTCGCAGCCGAGTGTGAAGCGACTGGGATGGGAATCAGCACCTCCAAGTCCGAGTCCATGGTTCTCTCCCGGAAAAGGGTGGAGTGCCATCTCCGGGTTGGGGAGGAGATCTTGCCCCAAATGGAGGAGTTCAAGTACCTCGGAGTCTTGTTCACGAGTGGGGGAAGAGTGGATCGTGAGATCGACAGGCGGATCGGTGCGGCGTCTTCAGTAATGCGGACGCTGTATCGATCCGTTGTGGTGAAGAAGGAGCTGAGCCGGAAGGCAAAGCTCTCGATTTACCGGTCGATCTACGTTCCCATCCTCACCTATGGTCATGAGCTTTGGGTCATGACCGAAAGGACAAGATCACGGGTACAAGCGGCCGAAATGAGTTTCCTCCGCCGAGTGGCGGGGCTCTCCCTTAGAGATAGGGTGAGAAGCTCTGTCATTCGGGGGGAGCTCAAAGTAAAGCCGCTGCTCCTCCACATCAAGAGGAGCCAGATGAGGTGGTTCGGGCATCTGGTCAGGATGCCACCCGAACGCCTCCCTAGGAAGGTGTTTCGGGCACGTCCGACCGGTAGGAGGCCACGGGGAAGACCCAGGACACGCTGGGAAGACTATCTCTCCCGGCTGGCCTGGGAACGACTCGGGATCCCCCGGGAGGAGCTGGACGAAGTGGCTGGGGAGAGGGAAGTCTGGGCTTCCCTGCTTAAGCTGCTGCCCCCGCGACCCGACTTCGGATAAGCGGAAGAAGATGGATGGATGGATGGAACATATTTATTAATTTACTTAATTACTAATATTACGTTTTTTTATGTTAAACATTAGCAGCATACAAGCTTTACAATAACAACACACAAATCCATTCCATGTGGAAGTTTCCAAAATAAAACTGCTCTTATATAAGTAAATGAATTAGGGATATCCCGAACAACATTTTTACACACCAATCTCGATCCCATTTTTCGGCCTTAGATCCGATCAGATTTCTAGTCTACTTTGACAATAGGTTATAGAAGTGAACATTTTTTATAGGAAGTAACAAAAGTAAATAGAATAACATATTGTTTTTAAAGCGTATCTTATTACATTTTTAATTTGCTAGCATTGTTGTATATCAGATGATGTAACTTATATTCAACACCACAATATGTGGTGTTGAATGCTACGTACAGTTTTATTTTTTTTTAACAAAATACATTTGCTCGTGCACAATAACTAAACCCAATTATTGGCTACCAATTAAAATAATTTGGGTTTTGCTCTCAAAGCTTTCCTGAATCCAGCGACTTACTCCCTGAGTTAGTAAACAACAATAAAAACAAACCCCTAAAAATATTTTGAAATAATAACAGACTTAACACTTTGGTATTGTTTACATACTGATACTACATAGTTATCGATGGTATTAACATCTGGATCAAAAACCCCTACATCACATTGAAGCTTAAGTGGTTAGCTTCTTATGTCGTCATGCTCGGTGTAAGTAGCATGCTTAGCCATTCATTTTCCTCTAGTCCTCCAGTGATAATAATACTTGAAAGAAACTTGGTGGTGAGGATTGATATCCTAGAAGCGGATTCCATACGACGCGTTCTTTGCAACTTGCTCTCAAATTCGATCCAGTGTTCTGGCAAATACACGCACCCTGCTGAAATACATGCAACTCCTGCATGTGTTCAACAAGGAATCTAGAAATGTAATTGTGTCTCTGAGCGTGCATTACTTTTGAAAGAATCTTTCACGTGAGTACAATCTTTAGTCATGTGAACACTTGGACACAGCTGGCTGGGCCTGGCACCTTCTAAAGCAAATCAGTTAAAAAAAGGAAAATATCGCCCCTGACCTGATCCCATGCATACTTGCCAACCCTCCCGGATTTTCCGGGAGACTCCCGAAATTCAGCGCCTCTCCCGAAAACGTCCCGGGACAAATTTTCTCCCGAAAATCTCCCGAAATTCATGCGGACCTGAGTGACATGTCGACAGCCTGTTTTCACGTCCGCTTTCCCACAATATAAACAACGTGCCTGCCCAATCATGTTATAACTGTAGAATGATCGAGGGCGAGTTCTTGGTTTCTTATGTGGGTTTATTGTTAGGCAGTTTCATTAACGTCCTCCCAGCGCGGTAACAACACACAACAACAGCAGTCACGTTTTCGTCTACCGTAAAGCAGTTCGTCTGCCGTAAACAGCAATGTTGTGACACTCTTAAACAGGACAATACTGCCATCTACTTTACATGCATATGTGACAATAACATCTAGGGCTTTTAGCGAGTGCAGTGCACAACTGCGCACACAACAATGAGACGAAGCAGAATGCATCATCAGAGAGGGTGTTCAGCATGGTTAGAAAAATAGTGACAGAGAATAGAACAAGGATGGTGTCACGACTGGGACTGTGGCGTGGTTTGTTCTCCCAAGCTGCAAGTGATTTGGACCAGACATGGCGTGAAGGTGAATAAACTATGAACCTGCTGCCCTCTGGGAAGCGCTACAGGTGCATTAAAACCAAAACAAACAGGCTAAAGAACAGCTTCTTCCCCAGGGCCATAACCATCCTGAACGGACTGCCCCATTGTCCCTCATAACTGCCTTCTCTTCGGTGCAATAACCCATTCCACCAACCACCCTGTTTTTGTTTTTGTTTTTTTCATGTATATATTCATTTCACACCATATTCATTGCACTTCTACATTTTTTTATATTTTTATATATTTGCACATTGTTTTTCTAGCATGCACACATCGCACTGTATGGAATGGCCTCAATCTCGTTACCTTGCGTAATGACAATAAAGCTGATTCTGAACAATTAAACAAAACTTGCAAACTATGGCATGAATAAAGAAAACTTACTTGGATGAAAAAACGGCATGAAAAAAGCGCAGCAAGGGTCATAAGGGTGTGTGGAGAGTGTGTCAGGGGTATGAAGAGCATAAATGCGGGATGTCGCCAGGAAGACAAACTGAAAACAATGAACTTAAATACTACAGACATGATTAACGAAAACAGGTGCGTGACTCAAAACGTGAAACAGGTGCGTGACGTGACAGGTGAAAACTAATGGGTTGCTATGGTGACAAACAAGAGTGCACAATGAGTTCAAACGTGGAACAGGTGAAACTAATGGGTAACCATGGAAACAAGACAAGGGAGTGAAAAGCCAGAAACTAAAGAGTCCAATAACTAAACAAAACAAAACATGACTAATACAAAACATGGTCACACAGACATGACAGATGGACAATTCAACCCTTAACTCAACAATGAGTAGATGAGTGTTATGTGTGTGTATATGTGTAAATAAATGAACACTGAAATTCAAGTATTTCTCTTATTTATATATATATATATATATATATATATATATATATATATATATATATATATATATATATATATATATATATATAATAAAATAAATATATATATATATATAATAAAATAAATAAATATATATATATATATATATATATATATATATATATATATATATATATATATATATGAAATACTTGACTTGGTGAACACCCCCCCCCCCCCGAAATCGGAGGTCTCAAGGTTGGCAAGTATGATCCCATGATCGGGAGATCTCTAATATGGATAATAAGAAACGTAAGTGAATCTTAAACATACTTTTACAGCTTATTGTAAGTTTATACAGGCATTGTCAAAGTTGTCTCTGCAAACTGGATTGTGTTGTCACTTTTAACATTGTTTTTGTTTTATGATAAAATATATTTTAGGAACATTGTATAACTTTTTACACAGTACATACTAGGGAGATTCCATGTACAACCCAGCAATATGGTATTTTCATTCCCCCCCTCCCCCCCACATTTTTTGATTTTTCCAAGTCAGGTGTTGCCACAGCGAGTCAATTGCATGAATGGTTTTGGCTTAGATTTTATGCTGGACGCCCTCCTTGACGCAACCCTGGATGAAGGTTTGAAGCCCTGCCTTCTGCCATGAGAGGCAGAAATGTGCACTATCACACCACCAGCGATACTATGTTTTTTCACAAGATTCAGAACAACACATCTAAATTATTCTGGGGGAAAAAAATAATATTTATACTTTATGAGCAGGTATTGTCATTGTCAACACAAAAGAAGCTCACAAAAAGCATTTTCAGATAATGAAGAACGCACAAGTTGCCATCTCTACCACAATGATGGCTTTTCTATTCTTTCCCGGGCTATGTGCTGTTAAAGGTAACATTTAAAAAATGAACTCACAGCAAAGTTGTTCTTTTATGGACCAATTTCTGTGTGAAGCGGGACATTTATATTGCTTGCATTGCCGTGTGTGCGAATAAAGAGCACATGACTCACTCAGCATGCCCATTCCCAGCATGAAGGCATCCATGGTGTAGGGCAGACCCCTGGCTCGCCCTCGTGTTCCTGGCGGGAACATCACCTCCTTGGGCTGGGCCTTCTTACATTCTACCTATGGAGACACACACACACACGCACACGCACACGCACGCACGCACACACACACACACACACACACACACACACACACACACACACACAAAGAGACAACGCATTAGACTGTGTAGGCACACAAGGAGACAGATCTGACAGGCCTGTCTAAGCTCTTTAAGATAGTTTTCTATTTGACTTGCATGGGCCGCGATGTGTTCCGTGGAGAAAAAAACAAGACAGAGTCAATCCGAGCACCTCACATTTTAGAGGTAAGTCCCCGTGGAAAACTCACAATCATGCACTGACTGCTTTGAAGCAAAACTTATTGCTCGCTGGGCATTTGCCCAACGCTCAAGATAAACACAAGCTAAATACTTTTGGAGTATAGAGAGCATGCGAGGCAGTATTTTGCCTAATGGTTTCGGAAAATAATCAAACCCTGCACTTGGCGTCATGTCTCATGGAACAAGACAATGGTGATTTTTAGAAACGGAATGTGAGCGTGTGGGCTGCAGTCGCTCATCTCTCTTCTGCATTTCTTTCCCTCCCTCAGGTCCTCGCAAATTCAGGTTTGTTCATTTCCCCTCCTGCATGACTGACGTACCCTCCCTCCTACATGACACATATCAAATGAGGGATGTGACAAGGGCAGATGAGGAAAAAGGAGGAAGATGAGGGTCCTATTTACCACGTATCTATCCCATCCATGAATTATGTAGTGGCAGAAGTGCCTGACGAGGGTCGGCTGTTGGTTGCTCTCTGGATTGGCCGTGTGCGTCCGCCATGCTGCACAATCTATTTGCTCCATTGCCTATTTGGCATCAGCCTGTCCATATGTTTGTCTGTTTGCCTCCTGGCTTCTCCCTGCTGCCTTCGCTTAAACAGAGCATCCTCGGCTGCTGCGGTTCACATGTCATCCCGTGCTTTGTACAATTCAACTAAGAAACAGCATGGCCTCCATACAAATAGGCGTCCTGACAGGTCAGCACATTATTATTCACCCACAACCTTATTCACACATGCACAGCACCAATGTCCATACCAGGGATGGGCATTTGCGATTCCAGGAAAAAATTCATGGACAGTTATTTTTAATACTAATCATTAAAAATATATACAGTCGCGGTCAAAAGTTTACATACACTTGTAAAGAACATAATGTCATGGCTGTCTTGAGTTTCCAATAATTTCTACAACTCTTATTTTTTTGTGATAGAGTGATTAGAGCACATACTTGTTGGTCACAAAAAACATTCATGAAGTTTGGTTCTTTTATGAATTTATTATGGGTCTACTGAAAATGTGACCAAATCTGCTGGGTCAAAAGTATACATACAGCAATGTTAATATTTGGTTACATGTCCCTTGGCAAGTTTCACTGCAATAAGGCACTTTTGGTAGCCATCCACAAGCTTCTGGCAAGCTTCTGGTTGAATTTTTTTAAATTTTTGACCACTCCTCAAACAGCTCAATTTTTGTTTCATCTGACATCACATGGACAAAGATAAGACCTTCTGAAAGAAAGTTATGTGGTCAGATGAAACAAAGATTTTGCTGTTTGGCCACCATACCCAGCAATACGTTTGGAGGAGAAAAGGTGAGGCCTTAAATCCCAGGAACACCATTCCTACCATCAAGCATGGTGGCGGTAGTATTATGCGGCCAATGGAATTGTTGCTTTACAGAGAGTAAATTGGACAATGAAAAAGGAGGATTACCTCCAAAATCATCAGCCCGGAGGTTGGGTCTTGGGCGCAATTGGGTGTTCCAACAGGACAATGACCCCAGACACATGTCAAAAGTGGTAAAGGAATGGCTAAATCAGGTTAGAATTAAGGTTTTAGAATGGCCTTCCCAAAGTCTTGACTTAAACGTGTGGACAATGCTGAAGAAACAAGTCCATGTCAGAAAACCAACAAATTTAGCTGAACTGCACCAATTTTGTCAAGAGGAGTGGTCAAAAATTAAACCAGAAGCTTGTCAGAAGCTTGTGGATGGCTACCAAAAGCACTTTATTGCAGTGAAACTTGCCAAGGGACATGTAACCAAATATTAACATTGCTGTATGTATACTTTTGACCCAGCAGATTTGGTCACATTTTCAGTAGACCCATAATAAATTCATAAAAGAACCAAACTTCATGAATGTTTTTTGTGTGCTCCAATCACTCCATCACAAAAAAATAAGAGTTGTAAAACTTATTGGAAACTCAAAACAGCCATGACATTATGTTCTTTACAAGTGTATGTAAACTTTTTACCGCGACTGTATATGTGCCTTCGGACTGACTGGCGACCAGAACATGCTGTACCCCATTTCTCACTCAAAGTCAGCTGGGATAGTACAGAATACCAAAGAAAACTAAGGAAAATATACAATGAGTAAATAGTTTTATTTTTTGCTTCAGATATCACCTTAGATTATTGTTAGATTGCAGAAAATACTAAAGAACAAAGGAAAATTAACAGTTAGTTTATTATAATAGTAAAAACTGTGATTATTTCTATTACTTTAAAAAAACAAAAACATCCATCGTCATGTCTTTCATAATGATTGTGAACGATAGGCAAAATTCCCCAAAAAGTGCAGTTCCCCTTTAAGGGGCTGAATAAAATAAATTCAATTGATGCGTTTTGGTGTATTTTTTTAATATGGTTCATTTATTTCACATAGAATATGTCATTCAAATATTCCTAAAATGAAAAAAAAGTGGTGTCAATGTAGATGCACTGCGTAATTGCTTCTAAAATGCCCATAAAAAGTGGTAAATGTCTCCTGCGTGTTTGAAAACAGCATAACATGCTCATGCAGTGATAAAGAGTGTCTCTGTGGTGATGCCCTATATAGTACATGCAAAATCCTCATTTAAATAAGCCGGTCTGCACCACTTTTTAACTACACACAGTATTAGTCAATCACACGCAACACGCCCAATAATAGTACACACTGTTTTTTGGTCGCACACACTATTTGAATCTTAGTAAATCAGGCCCATACAGTAGCTAACAACCAAATTCAATGAAGAAGGCAATGTTACTACTGTATTAGCACAGAAAGAAGTGCTGGCGCATGATGGAGCAGCGTGTACACATGATGCCCCCCTTCTAATACATGCCTGTCAAGAACCGGCCCTGCTGGGAACCCACATTTATAGCACACATCCTAGCTGAAGGTGCGCAGTGACAGACTTAAGTCGAGGGGGAGAAGGCCGCGTAGCTAGAATCTGCGGAGTTGCACACCTTTTTTCAATTTAGCACATGGGAGACTAGGGCCCATAAAGTAATAAAATACAAAAAACAGTGCAACTAAAGTAGTCAAACCCAAAGAGCAGTGGGAGTAAAGCAGTAAAATACATAGAAAAGTAAGACTAAAGTAGTAAAATACAAAGAACGGTGGGACTCAAGAAGTAAGATACAAAGAAAAGTGGGACAAAAGTACTGTAGTAAAATACAAAGAACTGTGGGACTAAAGCAGTAAAATACAAATAATAGTGGGACTAAAGCGGTAAAATACAAAGACCAGTGAGACTAAAGCAATAAAATACAAAGAACAGTGGGGCATAAGCACTGTAGTAAAATACAAAAAACAGTGGGACTAAATTACTGGAGTAAAACACTAGGAACAGTGGGACTAGAGCAATAAAATACAAAGAACAGTGGGGCTTAAGTACTGTAGTAAAATACAAAGAATAGTGGGACTAAAGCGGTAAAATACAAATAAAAGTGGGACTAAAGCAGTAAAATACAAATAGCAGTGGGACTAAAGCGGTAAAATACAAATAATAGTGTGACTAAAGCATTAAAATACAAAGTACAGTGGGACTAAAGCAGTAAAATACAAAGAACAGTGGGACTAAAGCGGTAAAATACAAAGGACAGTGGGACTAAAGCAGTAAAATACAAAAAACATTGGGACTAAAGCAGTAAAATACAAAGAACAGTGGTACTAAAGCAGTAAAATACAAATAATAGTGGGACAAAAGCAGTAAAGTACAAAGGACAGTGGGACTAAAGCAGTAAAATACAAAGAACAGTGGGACTAAAGCAGTAAAATACAAATAATAGTGGGACTAAAGCAGTAAAATACAAATAATAGTGGGACTAAAGCGGTAAAATACAAAGCACAGTGAGACTAAAGTAATAAAATACAAAGAACAGTGGGGGCATAAGTACTGTAGTAAATACAAAAAACAGTGGGACTAAATTACTGTAGTAAAACACTAGGAACAGTGGGACTAAAGCAGTAAAATACAAATAGCAGTGGGACTAAAGCGGTAAAATACAAATAATAGTGGGACTAAAGCATAAAAATACAAAGAACAGTGGGACTAAAGCGGTACAATACAAAGGACAGTGGGACTAAAGCAGTAAAATACAAAGAACAGTGGGACTAAAGCGGTAAAATACAAAGAACAGTGGGACTAAAGCAGTAAAATACAAATAATAGTGGGACTAAAGCAGTAAAATACAAAGAACATTGGGACTAAAGCCGTAAAATACAAATAATAGTGGGACTAAAGCGGTAAAATACAAAGAACAGTGGGACTAAAGCAGTAAAATACAAAGGACAGTGGGACTAAAGCAGTAAAATACAAAGAACAGTGGGACTAAAGCGGTAAAATACAAAGAACAGTGGGACTAAAGCAGTAAAATACAAAGAACAGTGGGACTAAAGCAGTAAAATACAAATAATAGTGGGACTAAAGCAGTAAAATACAAAGAACATTGGGACTAAAGCGGTAAAATACAAATAATAGTGGGACTAAAGCGATAAAATACAAAGAACAGTGGGACTAAAGCAGTAAAATACAAAGAACAGTGGGACTAAAGCAGTGAACACTTTCTTCAATAGATGCTGTGCTGTGCTATTAAGCAGCACTTCCATTTAAAAGTGGCTAAAGAACACAGTTCCCTCAGCCACTTGGCTGCTGTCACAGCAACTTGTCGCTGTGGTTTGACAGTGCTGAAAACAAACCCTTAGCTTGGACTTTGCAACTGTGCGAGGACAAACACGTCCGCAAGAATTCTCCAAACAATGTTAGGGACTTCAGACGGCTGACATAGCAGCTGGGCAACAAATAGCGTGAAGATCTGCCCACACCATACACATGACGGTGTTTGATCGGCCTTCTCCAGTAGCCCCCATCACATCCAGTGGGCTGCCGACTGCGAGGAAGACAGAGCCAGGTGTGAGTCATGCCTACACGCTCTCAGACACCGGTCTTTGATATCCAAAGAGAGGGCTCCTTGTCATGGATTGTGAAGCAGCCAGGAGCCAGGCTCTGGTGTGGCGTGAGTGTGTGGGTGTCCGCCTGCTTCAAACACTCAGGAGTGTGTGACGGAAGGAGGTGGGAGATTTCAAGAGATAACTAAGTCAAAGAAGGAGAAAATAAAAGCGATGATAATGGAGAACTGCAAGGCTGCAGCAGTTTGGAACTGGGAAATCCATCAGGATTCTGCTGTCCCGAAGATGGCTTGGAGGACTTTTTAAGAGCTCTAACAGTTATTGTGTATCATGATCTATCGTTTAGATGGGAGTTATTCAGCGAAAGTGGTTTTGTCAGCAAAAGGGAGACCCCAATAACCTTCCCTGTCTTTACTGCCGACAAAATAACAACGTTCGTGCAAAGAGGAGACAAACGCTCACACGTGAAGACAACTTGTGAGACAGCTGAAGTAAATGTAGGGTTGACAAGAGATGGTTACCTATCCTGGTGCTTCGAATTTTGAATAAGTATCTGAGGACATTGCGCCTGATCAGAGGGTTAAAATGGAATAAACTTTAATACACAAGTTTAAGTTCAAAGGACTGGTGTGCTCGTTGGTTTTTTTATATATACCAGCATTTTCTTTTATTATACCAATATTTTTTATATATACCAGTGTTCATTTTGTTGACTAATAATTTTAATTTTATCGTCAACAACCTATTTTCACCTGACCAAAATAAGACGATAACGAATTTAAAAAAAAATGCACGTTGACTATGACGATAACACAATTAACTGACATTGTCGTCAACTAACTAAAAACGAGGCGAAAATGTTGAGGGAAATGTAATTCAATCATATTTAATTTTGTTTTGTAGAGGGGTGGGACACAGTTCAGAATATATTCAATCACAGCTCTTTAACAGTTAGCTACGAAGGTGAGCCAATAAGATGCTTTTACAAACCCTGTTTCCATATGAGTTGGGAAATTGTGTTAGATGTAAATATAAACGGAATACAATGATTTGCAAATCATTTTCAACCCATATTCAGTTGAATATGCTACAAAGACAACATATTTGATGTTCAAACTGATAGACATTTTTTTTTTTGCAAATAATAATTAACTTTAGAATTTGATGCCAGCAACACGTGACAAAGAAGTTGGGAAAGGTGGCAATAAATACTGATAAAGTTGAGGAATGCTCATCAAACACTTATTTGGAACATCCCACAGGTCAACAGGCAAATTGGGAACAGGTGGGTGCCATGATTGGGTATAAAAGTAGATTCTATGAAATGCTCAGTCATTCACAAACAAGGATGGGGCGAGGGTCACAACTTTGTCAACAAATGCGTGAGCAAATTGTTGAACAGTTTAAGAAAAACCTTTCTCAACTAGCTATTGCAAGGAATTTAGGGATTTCTCCATCTACGGTCCGTAATATCATCAAAGGGTTCAGAGAATCTGGAGAAATCACTGCACGTAAGCAGCTAAGCCCGATCCCTCAGGCTGTACTGCATCAACAAGCGACATCAGTGTGTAAAGGATATCACCACATGGGCTCAGGAACACTTCAGAAACCCACTGTCAGTAACTACAGTTGGTCACTACATCTGTAAGTGCAAGTTAAAACTCTTCTATGCAAGGCGACAACCGTTTATCAACAACACCCAGAAACGCTGTCGGCTTTGCTGGGCCTGAGCTCATCTAAGATGGACTGATACAAAGTGGAAAAGTGTTCTGTGGTCTGACGAGTCCACATTTCAAATTGTTTTTGGAAACTGTGGATGTCGTGTCTAATGGACCAAAGAGGAAAAGAACCATCCGGATTGTTATAGGCGCAAAGTTGAAAAGCCAGCATCTGAGATGGTATGGGGGTGTATTTGTGCCCAAGACATGGGTAACTTACACATCTTGAAGGCGCCATTAATACTGACAGGTACATACAGGTTTTGGAGCAACATATGTTGCCATCCAAGCAACGTTACCATGGACGCCCATGCTTATTTCAGCAAGACAATGCCAAGCCACGTGTTACATCAACGTGGCTTCATAGTAAAAGAGTGCGGGTACTAGACTGGCCTGCCTGTATCCAGCCCTGTCTCCCATTGAAAATGTGTGGCGCATTATGAAACCTAAAATACCACAACGGAGACCCCCGGACTGTTGAACAACTTAAGCTGTACATCAAGCAAGAATGGGAAAGAATTCCACCTGAGAAGCTTAAAAAATGTGTCTCCTCAGTTCCCAAACTTTTACTGAGTGTTGTTAAAAGGAAAGGCCATGTAACACAGTGGTGAACATGCCCTTTCCCAACTACTTTGGCACGTGTTGCAGCCATGAAATTCTAAGTTAATTATCATTTGCAAAAAAAAAAAAAAAGTTTATGAGTTTGAACATCAAATACCTTGTCTTTGTAGTGCATTCAATTGCTATATGATGCCATGAGGCGAGTCATCTTGACATCTACACAGCCGAAAGTTAAACTCTATGTATTTGACACTTTCGGTTCTCCTGGGTTCATGAACAAATTATAATGATGGTATTCATCGTAACTCTGTTTCACAACACAAATACATACCTGATTTGCCAGAGATGAAGCATAATAAAATTAAAAAAGGGCCTGACAGATACATTTTGGCATTGACCATGCTACTTTTGTGTTAAACAAATGCTCTGCAGGTAGCCTAATTAAAAGTGCTTTCAAATAAACATTAAAGAGGCCTTATCTTTAAACTTGATATTTTAGTCGACTAAATTCACTGTGATCTTAGCTGACTAAAATATTATGTAATTTCATTAACTAAAACTGAACTGAAACTAAATCAATTTAGATAAATGATTTAGACTAAAACGAAAATACATTTTTGTCAAAAGAGTATGACTAAAACTAAATAAAAACCCGCTGTCAAAATGAACACTGTTATGTACTTTGCAGTTGAGAGGAGCCCGATGAGGTGGTTCGGGCATCTGGTCGGAATGCCCACTGGACGCCTCCCTGGGGAGGTGTTTAGGGCACGTCCAACCGGTAGGAGGCCACGGGGAAGACCCAGAACACGTTAGAGAGACTATGGCTCCCAGTCGGCCTGGGAACGCCTCAGGATCTCCAGGGAAGAGCTGGACAAAGTAACTGGGGAGAGGAAAGTCCGTGCTTCTCTGCTTAGGCTGCTGCCCCCGCGACCCGACTTCGGATAAGCGGAAAAAGATGGATGGATGGATATACTTTGTGTGGAACTTTGCCAAGTCTATTCACTGATCACACATCTCTTGTGAATATTGCTGTTCAATTTTTTGTTGGCTAGAGGAACATTAAAACATTGAATTGTTGGAAATGTGCATTCAAAAGTTGAAAGAAAATCAAATTAAGTTCACCTGTAAAGGTTTTAGTGCATTATGGGTGTCATGATTCCACAGCCTCCATGTTCTAGTGTTGTGTATCTTTTCCTGTCCTGGTGCTCTGATTTAGTTTTTTACGGTACTTCCTGTTGGGCTTCTTGTTTTGCTGCGCCTTCACTTTCTGTTTAGTTGAAGATCATTTTTTCATCTGATCTTTTAAAAAAAATCAATTTTACCTCAAATTAAAATGATACTGTATTGTTTAGTCTGTCTAATGACTTTGTTTGTCTGCTTTTTCTGTTTGTGGTGTACAGACCTTAAATTTTAACTGTGGCTGTTTATAAAGGGCTTCATAAATAAAGTACTGTACTGTAGTTTCTTGCAAGTGCACTTATTTTCTATATCTAATCAAGTCTATTTAGATTCACCTGTTGCTCCTTGCCAGCGTTGAAAATGTGCATGAGTTACTCTGCTGCAGCGAGCAAAAGTATTTTGTTTCTGCAGTTTTTTTTTTATTCTTTGACCTGCACAACGCTTTTTGTCTCTACATCCTGGGGTCACGCCAAAAACCACCATGCGCCATTGTGACATTAGGTTTATCTTGAAAGTTTACCCAAAATGACCCCTAACTTTTTGTGAGGAGTGTATTAAAATGTATATTTCACAGCACTGAAAAGTTCTGCATTTATTTCCATTTATAACTTCACTCATTTATTTTCATTTATGGTTAATAATACCAGAACAAAGACCCACAGTGAAGCCTTGTTAAGCCACTACGATTCCTACCTGTAGAACAGCCTGCGGGAGAACCTCAGGAACGCAAGAGACCATTTATATTTTTTTATAAAAAAGGTTAAAGAACCACCTTTTTAATTAGGTTTATTTAAATTATATTTTTTGTTAATTAATTTTTTGTTAATTTTTATTTTGTTATTTAACATTTGTATTGCTATTATTAGTAATATTAGTCTTTCTATTTTAGGGTTTTATTAATTAAATATTTATCAATGTTTTATATATATGTTTTAAAAATATTGTTATCATAAGTTTTAGATAATGTAAATGTTTAGGTATTCTCCAGTGTGGACGCCTCAAATGTGGTCTTTTCCTTAATCCTCAGTGGCATGCCATGTTTTGTGAATACCATTAGTGCATGTGTGTGTGCCCCCCCTTAAAAAATAAAAACTGTCGTTAAGCACTGTATGTTGCAACTTGCCTGTGTATGAAAAGTGCTATACAAATAACAGTTGATTGCTTGACTTCTTGCAAAAAAGAACAAAAAAAATCTATACATTAGTTCAGACTTCAGTATTACATTATGGAATATAATGATGAAATACATTATTCAACTTCTTTTACATTTGCATACTTAATGTGTTCATACTAGTTTTTTCACTTCTTCACTTCCATTACACTGTGATGTATTGTAGCAAATGGTATTCAGATCAAGTGAATTATATTTAGTGAAGTGAATTATATTTATATAGCGCTTTTCTCTATTGACTCAAAGCACTTTTACATAGTCAAACCCAATATGTAAGTTACATTTAAACCAGTGTGGGTGGCACTGGGAGCAGGTGGGTAAAGTGTCTTGCCCAATGGCAGTGACTAGGATGGCGGAAGCGGGGATCGAACCCGGAACCCTCAAGTTGCTGGCACGGCCACTCTACCAACCGAGCTATATCGCCCCAATCAATTCATCATGTCATATTCATTGTATCACGGTATATTTAAAAACTATACCAACTTTCAATACAGATTATGGCCATAAAAATACATGCGACCCCTTGTAATATTTGTTGTGTTGAGCGATTCTCAAGGGATCTGTTTTGTTGGTTTATCGCAATTTATGGGTGTCCCAATACAGATTTGTTATGTTTTCAACAATATTGATCCGATACGATATTAGCACGACTCATCAATACTTGTATTATTTTGTACAGGGGAATGTTAAAGCACGGTGGAAGAGGGGTTAGTGCGTCTGCCTCACAATACGAAGGTCCTGAGCAGTCCTGGGTTCAATCCCAAGCTCTGGATCTTTCTGTGTGGAGTTTGCATGTTCTCCCCGTGACTGCGTGGGTTCCCTCCGGGTACTCCGGCTTCCTCCCACCTCCAAAGACATGCACCTGGGGATAGGTTGATTGGCAACACTAAATTGGCCCTAGTGTGTGAATGTGAGTGGGAATGTTGTCTGTCTATCTGTGTTGGCCCTGTGATGAGGTGGCGACTTGTCCACGGTGTACCCCGCCTACCGCCCGATTGTAGCTGAGATAGGCTCCAGCGCCCCCCGCGACCCCAAAAGGATTAAGCGGTAGAAAATGGATGGAATGTTAAAAAATGTTTGATCAAATAAAATTACTCAACCAGAGAAAAATGGTAGGTGTAAAAAACTGGAATGGACTTGCACTGTCTTTAAGTTGAAGTGGAGAGCTACCATGTCTACTTTTTGTAAATGACTTCACAAAAATACAAGAAAAACCCACCTTGTGTGTTTATTGGAGGACATTTAGATGTTAGCTGGCTGTCCAGTTTCGCACAAGTAAACACGCTGCAGGACTGCTTGTTTCAGAGCTTGTGTTAGATGATTTTAGATACAAGTCAAAATAATCCGATTTGTTTTTTACATCAATGTCAGATCCAAAACCTCTGTTGCAAGCAGGTTTATAAACTTTGCAAAAAACATCATTTATTTTTTGAATAATTTTGCGTGCAACTGTACATAGAGAAACAAAAAATATGGGACTTTGACTGTTAATCGTAGTAGACACAAAAAAACACTACTACTTTATATCGCTACTGTACTTGACTGCTGATTGGATAAAGGAAAACACTCTCACATACTGTACTGGTGTACATTAATTAGACCCTTGGCATGTCTATGCATTTCCCTGGAATATTATACTTCAACAATATGCCAACATTAAAACATAACTTTTTGTGGTCATAACACAACTATTTTCTTTAGCACGAACAAACAGAATAGAGAAAGCCTCCAGTTATGACCTTTTCAATACATCTCTCATACATATTAACCTTGTAGGTAAAATGCAAAGGTGTGGGCGAGTTGGACTGGAAATGACTGTCCTTCAGGGACAAGTGTTGTGGGTGTGTGGTGTGTGCGTGTGTGTGTGTGTGCGTGTGTGTGTAGAGGGGGAGGTGGAGAGCTATTAGCTTCGGTGGTGAAAGGATCCATCAGTAGACTGGCAGGTTGAAGAAAAGGAGTTTTGTCATTTATTGTGTTTCATTTAATACAACTCTCACTTTCACCTCCACCGTCAAAATAGACTGCATGGCCGGGAAATGTGATAGCGGGGAAAGTGGAACATTGCAGGGATTATCTGAAATATATAAGGGTCTAAAATCAGCATAAAAACAAGTATTGGAGGATATCGGATTGTATCTAAGATCTTAGATATAAGCTCCGATACAAGCAGTCCTGCAGGACATTTACTTGTGCAAAGCTAGACAGTTTACATCTAAATGTCTTCCAATAAACACAGTGTTGGTCTTTTGGGGTATTTTTTTGAAGTGGTTTATAAAAGGTAAACATGGTAGGCTATTGGCTACTACGAGCTAGCAGCTACACAACAGCTAAGCACACAATAGCACACAAGCTGGACATACATAAGTGTCCTAATTGAACAATATTTTAGTCTAAAATAATGGTCAGTACATACAAGTATCAAATAATTATGTTTGCATATTACTTACACATACAAAGCCTCCAAATAGAAGCGTATTAGAAAGCGTCCGGTAACAAACTACTCACACACATAATAAAGGTGATTCGTTTCCCAACTCTAAAAAAAAACACAGAAATTGACCACTAGTTTGTTACCTGCAATGTTTAACTGCACCATAACCGAGACGGCATACAAAATTTGGGGCAAAGTTTTCGCGAAAAGTGTATCATTCCAAAAGTTGGACAAAGGTACCACTGTACTTGGTTACAGCCGCTTAAAGATAGGGGATTGTCATATAATCTTATATTGGATGTCGTCGAAGTACCGGAAGTGCACTATTTTTATTTTATTAAGTTGGATTACAGACTTTTTTTGACGGGAAATGATGGTTTCATTCTAACGCTCTGTGAAATTTAGAACTACTCATGTTGTTACTTATGAACTACTTGTACGACAAAGTTACTTTTTGTTCCTCTTAAGAGACTTCACATACAAAAAAATAACAAAAATGTTCGCTGCAGGCCACACCAGGCTAAATTGGAGACTTTAGCATAATTCTTTTTCAAGGCATCCCATTAAAACATTTTTCACACTTTTTATTTTTGCAAAAAAACGTTTTTAATCAAATTTGAATTGAATTTGATGCTTGTTTTGTACTAAAACAAATACATGAGAAACTAATTGCTGAATAAAAAAATGTGTGTGCAAAATAACAAATTTATCATCATAAAAGCATACATTTATAATCTTTCCGAACTCAACTCTTGCAGGCAATAGTGGGACTTTGTGGGGAAATTATTTTGTGGGCAAATACTGTATATTCATATCAATGATGGAGCAGGAAGGTGCATTGTCATTCGTTAATTGACATTTTACTGTATGTGGCCCCCTGACAAGATTATTAGGATCACTGAATAATGGGACAAAACAAAGAAAATGACATGTTTTAATACTGAAGTGAAATATTTCGAATTTCACAGGTGCAGATGGTTGATATATGCTATGCATGTTTTTTTTATAAGCAGAAGAATATGTGGCAATTTTAAGGACCAAGCACTCCCTTCTGTTCTTCCATATTCCAAGATAATAATATCCTCACACACACAAAGAAACACAATCCAAAGTGACGCCATCATCATCAGACTGATGTTCGATGGCGTCCATCACTTGTGCAGGTTTGAACACCGTTTGAGCTCTTCCCAAATGTCCCAAACTAAGTGTGCAGCAGACTTTACAGCCTTCACAGCTCATAACTCTCCTTCTTCTTCTTGAAGTGTAAACATCCTGTTACTTATAGGCCAAGATTTGCAAGGCAGCACTCCAAGTGGAACTGAC
This sequence comes from Nerophis lumbriciformis, assembly GCF_033978685.3. Classification (NCBI taxonomy): domain Eukaryota; kingdom Metazoa; phylum Chordata; class Actinopteri; order Syngnathiformes; family Syngnathidae; genus Nerophis; species Nerophis lumbriciformis. The sequence continues at coordinate 24,601,414 of NC_084556.2, forward strand.
TCCTCCAAACATTGCCCCTTCTCCCTCATTAGGCACATGATGTACAAACACTGCTGAGCATTTCCATTTTCCAAAAAACACTATGTATTTTTCAAGGCACTTTCAACAACACAGCAAGCTTGTTTCCTTGTTATGGAGGTTGTCATACAAATATAGTGATGATACACTTAGTCTACGGCTTTAATGATTTCGGTCCGAAAGGCATCTTTGCAATGGAAGAAGGCTTAGAATTAATATACACACACACAAACATGATTCCTGATGTGTAGTTTAAATGCTTCTTATCTATAATGTTCAGCAACAGCGTAACTGATTGGTTTGCAGGGTTAACATGTGACAGCACAACCAGTCCAGCTGGCAATTGAGAATTCAGAAGATGTGACTAATTAAACGTAATTAGGCTTTGCTTAGACAAACAACTGCTTTTAGGCTTGGTTTAGAGGCCATGCAAGAACTCGGTATTGCTTATAATCAGCAATGTTTTTTTGTTTATCAATGCTATGGCAAAAAAGCGAATCAAAACATCAAATTGTCTTTCAATGTCTTACATTTGGGCTGATGAGCAAAGTTAAAACAGTGGGTTTTATGTGGACTTGCTCACATTTACTGTAGGCCAAAGCTAAATACTTGACATGAAGGTAAGTCTCTGTAATATTCCTATGGATTATGGTGCTGCTATTGCTGCAAAACATATTGCATTGTCACTTTTCATTATTTCACACAAGGCAATGGCTGTTCTCCATTTTTGAAAACTCAATTCGTATAATTTGCCTATGTCTATTGATACTGTGCACAGTAATTTAATGGTTAAGGTTATGATATTAGTTTATTTCATCCATGCATATAGCTACAATATGGTACATTACATAGCTACAGTTTCTTGTTACAACATGTCCTGAAGGAGTAGGAATAATCAAAGCTTATTTCAACCGTAAACCATAAAATCATTGGCTCAGCTCAACCTCTACCTGATCTGAACCAAAATTGATTCCCAGCAACTTTCCGAAGCATCAAACAGGTTTATATGTGGTTATAGTGTATACTGTATATATTTTCTCATTCTGTTTTGCACACTCTTGGAGTCAACATGTGCATAGTCATGTACATAGTGTCATGTACATAGTGTATATACCCCCCGCACCCCATTTTTTGTATATATTGTTTTTCAAATCACCTGACATATGTAACCTGTAACATGTATATAAAAAATTACGTTAAAAAAATTGATAAATTATGTACGTATACATGGTATACGTACATAATTTATCAATTTTTTAACGTAATCTTTTATATACATGTTACAGGTTATATATATTTTATTATTGAATGTATCAAATATGATGGATATTTAATGGACCACAAAGGCCATCCATTTGCCTTTTTAAAGCATTACATGGATTCAATTCTTTAAGATGTCAATAAACTTCTCAATCAATCTATCAATCAATCAATCAATCAATCAATCAATCAATCAATCAATCAATCAATCAATCAATCAATCAATCAATCAACCTATCCTCTTTTTCCATTTCATAGCAATTTTGAGATTTCTATTGTCTAATTGTTCAATGTATATTTACGATTTTTATTCCATATATTTTGGAAACCATTTCTTAACCTGGATAATATTCGTACATCGTTTGACTACTTTGCTTAATCCATTCTATAATTTAATTTAACATACTGATATACTAAAGGTTTTAAGTGGTGTACCTGCATACAAATGTTTTGGGTAAACATTTTCCCATAGGTTATATTTTTCCACTTTTTCTGAGAAGAATTGTTGTATATTTTTGGGTAGCAAGTTATAATTTGCTTTGTGCATCATTTTAAATGTTTCCAAAGGTACCAAATTGTTGAATTTCAATATTTTTGATTTACTACATAAAGGGTTTGAATGTTCATTGCTGTGTAAATCCAAAAAATTCTAACTTTATTTTTGTTAATTCCTCGTAAATTCAGTGTTTCCCACATATTCGGTTATTTGTGGCTATGTTCACCCTGGCTCACTCCAATATAAGAGGACTGTCTGTGAATGGACAGTAGCTTGTCATTACAACTCCATACAGCTGATGGCAGTATGCCTTATAAAGCGGCTTCCCAACACCTCATGATCTGGGGCTTTATGCATAAGATTTGTGTGGCTTTGCTACTAAAAATAGACATATGTTCAAATCCAGAAAACATTGTTTGCAAGCAAAAAATCTGATGAATTAAGGTGTTTGCACGCACAAATTTAAGCACATCTATTTGTTACATCGTAATCAAATTGCAAATGACAGCAAGAGTTTGCTTGGCACGCCTGGACCACACCCAGGCCACGCCCCCTTATAAATATGTAAATCATAGCCTTGTGACAGAGCTATGCACACTCTGCCTAATCACAATTCAGTCTTTTTCGTGATTCCAGTGAATGACAGAGTCATTGCCATCTCTCCGAGAACTGAAGACAGGCTGAAATAAAAAAGCGGTTCAGGAAGAAGGTGAAGAAGAACAGATGGGGAAATGAGTGCTGCATCCCGTTGGAAATATTAAGTTGCTGCAATAATACCTAAAACTTTACAAGACGTGTGACTCTGATTACTAAAGGTGGGGGAAATAATAGATGTTTAGATACATCGCAATTCGGACATGGACGACTATAACATCGATGAGTAAATGCCAATAACCGATAATCGATTTATTTAATGTAAATATAATACTGCAGACAATTCTAAAATGTTGCTGACTGCAGTGAGCCACCTCACCCAGGGATCCAACCAGCGCCTTCATTATAAGGCTTCTAAATGTTCCAGTTTTGCACACATTTCCATTAATTTAATAAATGTGGGAATTAATATAACTGTTTCTTATTACACATTTTTAATTCTAATTTAGTTTCAGTTTCAGTTTATTTCGAACACAGGTTCAAGATGTTCATCGTAATTCTTCTTCTTTGTACTTTGTAAACACCTAGTTTGAACAGCCTCTTAAACTGGATCATATTAGTACATTGTTAAACTTCTTTGTGTAATCCATTCCATAATATAATTCCACATACTAATATGCTAAAGGTTTTAAGTGTTGTACGTGCGTACAAATGTTTAAAATTAGATTTTCCTCTCAGGTTATATTTCTCCTCTTTTGTTGAGAAGAATTGTTGTACATTCTTGGGTAGCAGGTTATAGTTTGCTTTGTACATAATTGTATCTGTTTACAAATGCACCAAATCATTGAATTTCAGTATTTTTGATTCAATAAAAAAAGGGTTTGTATGTTCTCTATATCCAACATTATGTATTATTCAGATTGATCTTTTTTGTAACACCGTAAGTGAATAAAGCGCACATTTGTAGTTGTTTCCCCATATTTCTACACAATAACAAAGATATGGTAACACTAGTGAGCAGTAAATAATATGAAGTGATTTTGGTCTAGAACATGTTTTGCTTTATTCATTATTGACGTGTTTCTTGCTACTTTATGTTGTATATTTTTTTACATGAGATTTCCAGTTCATTTTATAATGTATTATTACACCCAAAAATTTGTTTTATTTTACCCTTTCCAATGTCTACTCCATCTATTTGTATTTGTGTTTGACTTTCCCTTCAACTGTTACCAAATAACATTATTTTAGTTGTACTGAGATTCAAAGATAGTCTGTTTTTGTCAAACCATCTTTTTAATTTGATCATTTATTCTGTTATTATTTGTATTAGCTTCTGTGTGTTCTCTCCTGAACAAAACACAGTTGTACCATCTGCAAATAATACTAACTTTAAGTCCTTTGTAACTTTACAAATGTTGTTTATATATAGATTGAACAATTTTTGTCCCAGTATTGATCCCTGAGGTACGCCACATGATATATTCAGCTCTGTAGACGTGTGTTTGCCTATCTTCACGTATTGCTTCCTGTTGGTTAAGTAGCTTCTTACCCAGTTTAAGACCAACCCTCTGATTCCATACATTTCTAATGTGTTTATTAAGATATTATGATTGATTGTGTCAAATGCTTTTGTTAAATCCATTAAGTACTGCAGCAGCACATTTTTGCAATCTATTGAATTGGTGATCTCTTCCGTTATTTAGATTAATGCCATTGATGAGGAAATGTTGGCTCTGTATCCGTATTGGTTGTCTGTGATTCATTTTTATTTATGAATTCGTCCAATATGTTGCTAAACAGTTTTTCAATCATTTTTTAAAATTGTGGAAATAGAGAAACAGGTCTGTAGTTTGTAAGCTGGTGTTTGTCACCAGTCTTATAAATTGGTACGACTTTTGCTATTATAAATTTTATCTGGGAATTTGCCTGTTTGAAATGATAGGTTGCTGATATATGTTAAATGTTCTGAAATCTCTTCAATAACCATTTTTACCGTTTCCATATCAATTCCGTTACAATAGTTGAAGTCTTGGATTTATGTTTTTTCACAGTATTGATTATTTCCTCTTTTGTCACACCTTTGAGGAACATCAAGTGGGGATTTCTGTCTGGTGTAATTCAAGTCCTTATCTGGTCTTGTTGCCTCTTCTATTCAGTGAAATGCACGCATCAATGGTGTTAATATCGACATCAATTCCCTTCGATTGCAGAAAGTTGACCACTTGTTGCTCTGTTGGAGCAGCGTCCATGTTATCTGGTTCTCTTCTGTTGTCAACTGCTCTTGCATAGGCTCGAGGATTGATGCGTAGCCTTGCAATGATGATCTCATTCTGTTGTGTAAACAGATCCACTTCCTCTTTGATATTTTCCAAAACACTGATATTCCCCAGATTGGTGAAATCTTGTTGTTGACTGGCATTGAGCTGTTGCCTCAATGTAGCCATCTCCTCCCTGAAGTTCTTCAAATCAGTGTTATTTAGTTGCAACTGTTGCCGCAATGTTTCTATCTCCATTTTAATGATCTCCACAACACTGCTGTTGTCCCAATGGGTGTTGTCTTGCTGCTTGTCATTCGACTGTTGGCGCAATGTTGCATTCTAATCTTTCGGCTTCTCCACCTCCCGTTTTAATGATCTGTTGTGTTCACAGAGAATCTTCATTTTTTTCTCTGAACTTTCTAAATTTCATCATATCATTATTTTCTGTCTTCAATCAATCAATCAATCAAAGTTTATTTATATAGCCCTAAATCACAAGTGTCTCAAAGGGCTGCACAAGCCACAACGACATCCTCGGCTCAGAACCCACACCAAGGCAAGAAAAAACTCAACCCAATGGGATTACAATGAGAAACCTTGATCATAGTGTGAGAGTCCTGTCCATAGTGGGGACTTCGATGATCTGTTCTTGGATATCTGCAACATCTTTTTGTACATCGTTGATCATTCCTGGAGATTGTTGACATTGCTTTGTGTCTTATTTATATTGTTTTGTAGGGTTCTGACTAACTATTTCAAGTCTGGTTCCACCTCTTGTAACGGTGTTGTTAGCTTCTGCGGCAAGCGGAGGCTCTGTGGTATTTCTTTTCTTTTTTCTTTCACGTATCTTGCACCTGCCAGAGCTGTGTCAGCCTTTCTTGCAGATCACTTGTGTGGTCAGAAGCGTTAAAACTATGTCCAACTCCTTCCGTTTTGTTGTTTAGCTTTGGGTTGCTAGGCAACGGCTTTGAGCTAGCATTTAGCTAGTTAGCCACCAGATTTTCAGTCCCTCTGGTTTGCTTACTTTAGCGAATCAGTGCCTCCCACTGGGCAGAGTTGAAGTCGAATATGTTATCAAGTTGTCCTGTAGCTGTGATCACAATCTTTAGTCAGGAAATTACAGTTTTTTGGTCAAAACTGTAGTGTCAGGAGCGGAGCTCTTCTAGTTTACGTCCTCCCTCAGAAACAGGAAGTGACAATGTTAGTGAAATAAATGTAAAACTGCATCACTATATATAAATTAAAGATGCATCAATATAAAAAATGTTAATCGAATTGTAGCTCCTGAATCGTAATCGAATCGTGAGGTGCCCAAAAATTCCCACCTTTACTGATTACCCCAATATAAATATCAAGATTCAAGATGCTTTATTGTTGTCCATTCTTTAAAGGGGAACATTATCACAATTTCAGAAGGGTTAAAACCATTAAAAATCAGTTCCCAGTGGCTTATTTTATTTTTCAAAGTTTTTTTCAAAATTTTACCCATCACGCAATATCCCTAAAAAAAGCTTCAAAGTGCCTGATTTTAACCATCGTTATATACACCCGTCCATTTTCCTGTGACGTCACATAGTGATGCCAATACAAACAAACATGGCGGATAGAACAGCAAGATATAGCGACATTAGCTCGGATTCAGACTCGGATTTCAGCGGCTTAAGCGATTCAACAGATTACGCATGTATTGAAACGGATGGTTGTAGTGTGGAGGCAGGTAGCGAAAACGAAATTGAAGGAGAAACTGAAGCTATTGAGCCATATCGGTTTGAACCGTATGCAAGCGAAACTGACGAAAACGACACGACAGCCAGCGACACGGGAGAAAGCAAGGACGAATTCGGCGATCGCCTTCTAACCAACGATTTGTATGTGTTTGTTTGGCATTAAAGGAAACTAACAACTATGAACTAGGTTTACAGCATATGAAATACATTTGGCAACAACATGCACTTTGAGAGTGCAGACAGCCCATTTCAGGCGCGCTAAGAACATATATTTTTCCACGGTTTCAGCACTCAGGTTAACCATACCTGAATAGACACAAAATACTGCATTACACAAGACTACTCGAATGATTGAAAAAAAATTATGTTTTTAAGCTAAATTATTGGTAAACGCAGTTTATGTATAATAATTTACGTAAAACCGCGAGTAATGAATAAAGTTTTCATCAATTAATATATTCTGTAGACATACCCTCATCAGCTCTCTTTTCCTGAAAGCTGATCTGTCCAGTTTTGGAGTTGATGTCAGCAGGCCAGGGAAGCTAGGGTCTTTATCGTTGGAAATGCATCTGCTTTGAGTGTCGCAGGATATCCACACATTCTTGCCATCTCTGTCGTAGCATAGCTTTCGTCGGTAAAGTGTGCGGAACAAACGACTGACCATTTCGTCGGCTTTTGCCACAGCCTCGTATTTTGAAAAAATGTCATCCAATTTCTTGCCACTTTTGCATCTTTGGGCCACTGGTGCAACTTGAATCCGTCCCTTTTCGTGTTGTTACACCCTCCGACAACACACCAACAAAAGTGAGAAAATGGCGGATTGCTTCCCAATGTGACGTCATCGCTCCGAGAGCGAATAATAGAAAGGCGTTTAATTCACCAAAATTCACCCATTTAGAGTTCGGAAATCGGTTAAAAAAATATATGGTCTTTTTTCTGCAACATCAAGGTATATATTGACGCTTACATAGGTCTGGTGATAATGTTCCCTTTTAACATGTACAAGACACATAAGAACTGAAATTTCATTTTCGGCACAGTCCCACTAAGAGCAGACATACGTTACAAGGGGACAAGACGGGACCGCCAACGGATCAGTCACTTACGGCGCACCTTAAAAAAGGTGGGAAAAAGGTGACATTGGGAAAGGGGGAAGAGTAAAAAAAATATCAGTCTAAGGCTGGACCCTCAGGAGGGGTCCAGACTGAGTCCGAGGAAAAAAACCTCACATAGCATAGCACACATAAACATGATACATGTAATCACAACAACTCGCAACGGGGGGGGGGGGGAGATTTGGGGCCCTGGAGGCCGACTGCCGCTTTCAAGCGCTACTCAGCCAACTTTGCCGTGAAAAGGGGCGTACAGCAGGTTTTTATGCATAAGCAAGCTTAATACATGAGGCCCCATGTCTTCAGAGAGTAAGAAAACATACAGTAGCAGCAAGGATCAGCGTTGCCAACTTAGCACTATATTTAGCAAATATTTAAAGGTGAACTGCACTTTTTTTGAAATGTTGCCTATCGTTCAAAATACTTATGAGATACAAGAAGACAAAAATGTTTTGTTTTTTTCGCTTTCTAACATATACATATTGTCTCGTTCTAGGTGGCTAGCAATGCAGCTAATGTGAGCAATCATTCCTACCTCTAAATCACTTTAAAAATGCATTCAAAAAGCGCCAACAACACTTCATTTATGTTCCGTAGCCTATATAATAACCAAACAGATAAGCTAGCATCTACGTCAACACAAAACGCGTTCGAGTTTGAAATGCACAACACAATGCAATCGGACAATAACCTGTACTGACTGAAAAACATGAACAATCCTATTACAGTATCTGTAAAGCATACACAGCGCATTCGTTTCAAGAATGCATCACAACATTTGTGTACTAACTGATTATTACTCGACTTCAAGAAGAAAATGACCCCTGTGGAGCCCATCAACACCTAGGGCCGGGAGGTGGCAGTAATGGGGCAGTACAAGTACCTGGGAGTCCACTTGAACAGCAGACTGAACTAGAGCACAGCAGCAAAGCTGTATACAAGAAGGGTATGAGCAGACTCTTTTTCCTGAAGAAGTTTAGGTCCTTTAATGTGTGCAGCAAGCTGTTGGAGATATTTTATCAGTCTATTGTGGCCAGTGCCCTGTCCTTTGCAGTGGTTTGTTGGGGGAGCAGCACCAGCAAAAGGGACATAAACCGGATTGACAAACCGGCCAAACTATTGGCATGCAGTTGGAGGCATTTGTGTCAGTGAGGGACAGTAGGACACTAGACAAACTTTGCTGCTGTGCTCATCATGGACAATCCTGCCCACCCACTCCACCAGACAATTGAGGGACAGTGGAGCTCATACTCCAACAGGCTCCTTCAGCTTTGTTCCCACAGTGTTTGATTCAAGAACTCCTTCATTCTGCACTCCATCCAGCTGTATAATCACTCGCCATAAAGCAATAGATGATATCTGTCTATTACCTGACCGCTTCTATTTTAGCTACCTCTCTTTGTTTATAATGTCTATTTTCTGCTGGATCTACTCTCTATTTTATGCTGCCCTTTTTTTTTGCTGCAGCTGTTACATATACTGTAATGTTGTACATGGTAATTGGGATTTGTTATATATTGTATATATTATATAAAAATATCATATACTATAATAATATAATATATCAGTATATATTATATAGTCTATATATAATATGTAAATATTACATATATGTTATATTTTATATTGCTACTACGGTACATTTTTAGTCTATCTTATACCTGCATTATCCTTTCCATCCTTATCCTTTCCATCATTTGTAACTGAGCTACTGTGTGGAACAATTTCCCTTGTGGATCAATAAAGTTTGTCTAAGTCTAAGTCTAAGTTACTCACTGCAGGCTTCATGAGAGCCAATAAACATAATAAAACATAACTTACTGTATAAGGTCTGCTGTCATGAGACTGATAGAATATTGTTATATTCTTGTTTAGATGAAGAATGACTCATAATCACCACAAAGAAAAGGGAGGTGGAGCCAGGCGTCTTTTTGTGTCGTTCTCGGCATTACCGGTCTAAATTGGCTATCAAAATGTACCAACTTGTTGGAATTTGCCTCAGCCTTCTTCTATACAGGTGAGATACATGATTTATGATCGACAAGAAACTTCCAAGGAGCAGGGAAGCGAGGAAACAGCTGATGATGTAAACATAGCAGCATAAACTGGTGATCACGTTGCCGCTATAAATAGTTTGTCTGCGTTAGCGCTTATAATAACAATATCACTAATATTTGGTTAATATTCAAGTCACGACATGTAAATGGAGTATTGGTGGCGCTTTTTGGGTGGTTATTTATTGGGGGGGGGGGTGTGGCTTGGTTGGTAGAGCAGCCGTACCAGCAACCTGAGGGTTCCTGGTTTGATCCCCGTCTTCCGCCATCCTAGTCACGTCCGTTGTTTCCTTGAGCGAGACACTTAATCCTTGCTCCCGATGGGTCATGGTTAGGGCCTTGCATGGCAGCTCCCGCCACCAGAGCTTTGAGTACCTTGAAGGTAGAAAATCGCTATACAAGTATAAACTATTTGTGGGCGAAATAGAGGACCGCCCATTGACTCTGCTGTAAGCTGACTTTTATTTACGTTTATTAACAAGTTAGAATGCGTTTAAAAAAAAATCTATCCGTCGTCATGTCTCTCATAATGATTGTGAACAATAGGCAGAATTCCAAAAAAGTGCAGTTCCCCTTTAAGTAGGACTTCACACACAATAGTCAATAATTACAAAACTGAAAAGTAAAGTAGTCTTATGAATTAGGGCTGCAAGATTTTGAGAATAAAGTTAATTGCGATTTTCTCTCCAAAATTGCGATTGTGATTCGATTTGTGATTTTTTATATTTTATACATAAAACTGCGAAAATAACAGGAGAAGAAGGACATGTTAATTTTAGACTGCCAACATGTTCTTGTCTTAAGGTGCCACACAGAACAATAATTTACTTGAAAACATATTTGACTTTATGCAGACTCAAAGCTTTTGTCTACACCATGTTCTTAAAATGAAGAACTAATCAATAAAAACTTTACAGTGATGATAAGGTAATGTAATCATAATATATATTCATAATAATGCAAGTAACCATTTAAAAGGATATAATAAACTTGTATTCCTCATTTATGTAGAATTGTTTAACATTGCATTGTAATTGAAAGGTAAATATCTTTGTTATCCTAGATAAATAAACAAACAGAAATTAAATGCACTCATTTTCGTAATATTAATAAATATTCCGTTGTGGTGAAGAAGGAGCTGAGCCGGAAGGCAAAGCTCTCGATTTACCGGTCGATCTACGTTCCCATCCTCACCTATGGTCATGAGCTTTGGGTTATGACCGAAAGGACACGATCACGGGTACAAGCGGCCGAAATGAGTTTCCTCCGCCGGGTGGCGGGGCTTTCCCTTAGAGATAGGGTGAGAAGCTCTGCCATCCGGGGGGAGCTCAAAGTAAAGCCGCTGCTCCTCCACATCGAGAGGAGCCAGATGAGGTGGTTCGGGCATCTGGTCAGGATGCCACCCGAACGCCTCCCTAGGGAGGTATTTAGGGCACGTCCGACCGGTAGGAGACCACAGGGAAGACCCAGGACACGTTGGGAAGACTATGTCTCCCGGCTGGCCTGGGAACGCCTCGGGATCCCCCGAGAAGAGCTGAACGAAGTGGCTGGGGAGAGGGAAGTCTGAGGCTGCTGCCCCCGCGACCCAACCTCGGATAAGCGGAAGAAGATGGATGGATGGATGGATAAATATTGAACATCAATTTTTTTTCCTAGTTGGAAAAATGAGGTCGGACGTTATCGTTTTGTTTGTTGCTATCACCTGATCACGGCGGAATTTTCGTTCGTTCGTCCGTGTTGATGGGCTCATATCTCTCATCCAATTTGAAGCCTAAATATTCCCACAACAGGACATTTGGCTTTATAATTGTATTTTTTTCTTTCTAATTTGTGTTACTTTGCGGCACCTCTCACTGGCGAGTCGCAAGGCAAAGCTCTCAATTTACCGGTCGATCTACGTTCCCATCCTCACCTATGGTCATGAGCTTTGGGTTATGACCGAAAGGACACGATCACGGGTACAAGCGGCCGAAATTAGTTTCCTCCGCCGGGTGGCGGGGCTCTCCCTTAGAGATAGGGTGAGAAGCTCTGCCATCCGGGGGGAGCTCAAAGTAAAGTTGCTGCTCCTCCACATCGAGAGGAGCCAGATGAGGTGGTTCGGGCATCTGGTCAGGATGCCACCCGAACGCCTCCCTCGGGAGGTATTTAGGGCACGTCCGACCGGTAGGAGACCACAGGGAAGACCCAGGACACGTTGGGAAGACTATGTCTCCCGGCTGGCCTGGGAACGCCTTGGGATCCCCCGGAAGGAGCTGGACGAAGTGGCTGGGGAGAGGGAAGTCTGGGCTTCCCTGCTTAGGCTGCTGCCCCCGCGACCTGACCTCGGATAAGCGGAAGAAGATGGATGGATGGATGGATAAATATTGAACATCAATTTTTTTTCCTAGTTGGAAAAATGAGGTCGGACGTTATCGTTTTGTTTGTTGCTATCACCTGATCAAGGCGTAATTTTCGTTCGTTCGTCCGTGTTGATGGGCTCATATTTCTCATCCAATTTGAAGCCTAAATATTCCCACAACAGGACATTTGGCTTTATAATTGTATTTTTTTCTTTCTAATTTGTGTTACTTTGCGGCACCTCTCACTGGCGAGTCGCAAGGCAAAGCTCTCAATTTACCGGTCGATCTACGTTCCCATCCTCACCTATGGTCATGAGCTTTGGGTTATGACCGAAAGGACAAGATCACGGGTACAAGCGGCCGAAATGAGTTTCCTCCGCCGGGTGACGGGGCTCTCCCTTAGAGATATGGTGAGAAGCTCTGTCATCCGGGAGGAGCTCAAAGTAAAGCCGCTGCTCCTCCACATCGAGAGGAGCCAGATGAGGTGGTTCGGGCATCTGCTCAGGATGCCACCCGAACGCCTCCCGAGGGAGGTGTTTGGGGTACGTCCGACCGGCAGGAGGCCAAGGGGAAGACCCAGGACACGTTGGGAGGACTATGTCTCCCGGCTGGCCTGGGAACGCCTCGGGATCCCCCGGGAGGAGCAGGACGAAGTGGCTGGGGAGAGGGAGGTCTGGGCTTTTCTGCTTAGGCTGCTGCCGCCACGACCCGACCTCGGATAAGCGGAAGAAAATGGATGGATGGATATATATACATATATATATATATATATATATATATATATATATATATATTTATATTTATAAATGTGTGTTTATATATTGTTACTCAGCCAAATATTTTTTGCCCAACGCGGCCCCCAAGACAAAACGTTTGGACACCCCTGTATTATAATATATAGTTGTTTAATTGCAAATGCAAGGTGCTGAAATATGAATAATCTGATTGGGGACTGGGTACCCCTAAAGCTCAAATATCTGAATTGTCCTGGCACAAGGGCGCGCCAATCGTTGATCGATTTTAAAAGAACGCAAACAATAATTTTGCAGGAACTTAACATTTGTGGATCTTTTTATTACACCGCCTAATTTAATACATCCATTTCCTCTCTGAGTACGACAGTCAGAGTTTATTTGTCTCCTCAGAGCAGTAATTGGTTGGCCGTGTCAGGAAGACGCAGCACGAAACTGACGACATGGACACAATTCCTCCTTCCTGTTGTGAGCATTCTCCTGACTATTAAAAAAAATGACACAGCAGTCGGTTAATGCCACTTTAAGTCCATTTCTATGGAACATGGATTAGTAGTGTAAGGGTGCATAGTGACCCACTCAGTTTTTCCCTAATGATCGTCTTACCATCATTCTCACATTCTATATTGTAGTTGCCTCATTGGTTAGCGAGGTAAAAGTGTGTTGCTGTACTCTATAATCAGGAGGCCTGCAGATGACGCAGGTTGTTCCACAGAGGTGGGGCATAAGTGAATGCCAGTACAGCTTACAGAGAAGGGAGAGAGCATCTTCCTGAGCAGCGCCCTAATTTTAATTATAAATGAGGACACAGTGACAGAGAGAAAGGGCTCGTGAGAGTAAAGACTGGGTGGTACACGAACACAGGGTGAATCGGAGTGTTTGACCAACACACTTAAAGTTCACTCATTCACATCCGAGGCAGCACTGACCCGATGCACTGTCATGGCCCATGAGAGGATGAGGCAAGGCGAAGGTGGGCTGCCCTACACGTGCATCGCCCTCTCAACTTGGGCGGATTTCTGTCGGCATCAATTATTCAGCAACCATCTTAGATAACACTCACAGGGAGGATGGATGAGGTCTATTTCTGTATAGTACTTCATAAAGATGAAGACAGGAGGCATTTTTTATTTTATGTGCTGGTGCTTCAAGAAAGCGAATCCAGCACTCTCCACTGTGTGACTCTTTGCAACTAAGGCAACACCTGAAGGGTCTTTGAAAAATGCTCTCAACACACTCCACATCCTTTCCTTTTTGCACACATTCCCACGTGTCAGCACTTTGTGGATGTGAGGGCCAAGCGTATTTCCTGCATACTAGGGCATTTATCTTAGGCGTTACCAAGAGGGCCTCTTACAAATGTGACAAACGCCTCCAAAAAGGCCTTAAGGCGCTTCTTTAAAATGTGGGCCCTCGCCTAATAACCTTGGTCGTTTGGTTTTCTCGGACTCACAAGGATTCAGAGTGTGTCCAAATAATGTCTTTTGGAAGCTGAAGCGCCTTTTGACAGCATTCGGAGATGCGTGCCACAATTCACAAAAGGTGATTCTGTTCACAGTAGGCAAACACAGTCCATATGAACTTTAGATATGAAAGAAATACAAAGCTAATATGCTGGGGAACTCGGTCAGAGTCCTTTTTTTTTTTTTTTGCAAAAGCTAAAAAGTCATAGTGTTAGCTTTATTTGAATGGCCTGGATTCTCCTTTGAACCCTATATGCAGGGGTCCCCAAATCCGGCCCCCCAGCATCCAAAATCCGGCCCACAGGAAGTCCCAAGTTAAAAAAAAAGTTTTTTATTATTTTTTATTTTTTAAATCTTTCCTTTCTAATCCATTTTCTACCGCTTGTTACTCTTGGTGTCTCCTAGCCGCTCAGGCAAATCATATTGTCTAAAAATCAATTTTCCCATCGATAACGTGACAATGTTAAATGTTGATGAACATCAATGTTAATTGATGTTAAATGACAAAACGGATTATAAAGACAATGTATATATATATATATATATATATATATATATATATATATATATATATATATATATATATATATATATATATACATACAGCCTGGCCCCCGGCCAAATTTTTTTAACCCAATGCGGCCCCCGAGTCCAAAATTTTGGGGACCCCTGCTATATGTCACATTTAGTATTGTGTGTGCAACATTAAGCATAGGAAAGGCTAAGCATGTTTATGTACAACGCACAGCAAAAAGCACAATGATGCAGAGAACTGGGCTGTCATGAAAAGCATCCTGATTGGCAACCAGGAACGGTGTGTCCTGATTGGCAGTCATATTTTTAATTTTTTTTTTAATTACATCAACATAAAAAACACAAGATACACTTACAATTAGTGCACCGACCCAAAAAACCTCCCTCCCCCATTTACACTCATTCACACTCATTCGCACAAAAGGGTTGTTTCTTTCTGCTATTAATATTCTGGTTCCTACATTATATATCAATATAGATCAATACAGTCTGCAGGGATACAGTCCGTAAGCACACATGATTGTATTTTTTTATGACAGTTACAAAAAGGTTGGGGACCACTGAATTGTTGTTATGGGTATTGTTCAAGCATTTGCCGCATGCATGAGCAACACTTTTTTTAACATTTCAACTGCCTACATTTCTTAGTGTTTGCTGCAAATGCAAAAGAAATGACAAATTGTACTTGTTATTTCTAATTAGCATGTTGCGATATCTTATTAGTGCTCCTTACGAACAGACAGCGACTTTGTTTCTAATCAGGCTTTGGAATATGTACAGTGGCTATATCCACAGTGTAAAGTAGTGGAGTGTGTATAATAAGCACGGGTTATAGACAGATAGCAATATTTTGCGTATAAGTTAGGCCACATTAAATGGTTGTTGCCATTTACTGTATGTGTGGATGTATAAAAATGTCAACTGTGTGCTCCTCCGAAATGTCACTGGACGTCTTTTATGCAATAATTGAAATAACACCTTAGATATGCGTCGACCTGAGCACAGAAAGGGATGCAGCAGAAAGGCATTGAGGGGTGCAGACTGGGGTCGTGTGTGACCCGGGCTGGTCCCTGGTGAACGAGGTTCTACTACACTGGTCCTGTCCGTCAGACGGCCAGTCAGTCTGTCAAGTTGTGTAAAAGGCCGGGAGGGTCGACGCCTACTGAAAGGCACTAAAAGTATTCCCTTTCGTCAACCACACAGTCCCTCAAACACAATGCAACCTGCAGGTCATACAATGTGGAGTTTAACCAAGATTTTCTGGAAAAAAGGTTGCACAAAAGCCGCAGCGCCAGTAACAGACTTCAGCTGTTTGAGCACCTAAACAAGTCTTTTGCTGTTTTCTATTTCAACACTATGCACACTACACACATACATGTACCTCAACTTAAGAGTGCCCCAAATTAAAAAGTATTTTAAAATTAGAGCTGTTTCCATGGGAAGGGCAGTGGTGAAAAGAAGAAATGGATGATATTCACTGAATGAAAGACAGAAATCATCAAAAATGTGTCTCAAACTAGGCGAAGTTGCTAGTCTGCACCATACCGAAGCAGAATGAGTAAATAACGCAGGCCAATAATGTTAAAATAATATCTGAACGGTGGACATTTATCCATGAAAATATGGAAAAGCTGCTGATGGTGTGTTTGACGGAGAAGCAGCTGGAAGGAGATATCACAGAAGTCCACTGTCCAAGGTAAATGCTGTACATTGTTATTACATTACTCCATACAAATACTGTAGTGGTACTGTAATATTTCTTATCCAAATGTTTGCTTTTCTTTTTAAAAAGCATGTCACATATTAAAATTGTGCTGTTTGGGGGGACCAGGACCAATTAAAAATAATTACAATTCATTTAAAATAGGAGAAGTTAAAGTGTTTTGTGAAAAAGGTGCGTCACACAAGTGATTTAGTTGGTAAGTTGAGGCACTGCTGTAAATGAATACTAATTTCTAGACCAATCAACTTAAATGAGATATTTCCTGTGGCAAAACTGATGTGGTTGGGAATTTTTGCAATACATTAATTAATTTCAGCATAAAACGCCACAAGGTGACAGGTAACGTTCCTGCGCCCTCCTCTTTAGGTGTCCATCACGTGGAGTACCGTATTTTGCAGACTATAAGCCGCTAGTTTTTTCCCAAGATACGGCTTATAAAACGATGCGACTAATTTATGGATTTTTCTTCGTGAACGGCCATAATGTTTTGTGTTCAAATAGTTTTCATATAACACCAACAGAGACACTGACAATGTGTGGTATTGTGTATGCTATGGTGCCATCTTTTGGATGAGTTTTTTCATTGCAGGTTGAAATATACTTCCTGTTTTTTGCCTTGAACCGGAAGTATAATTGTCTATTGTGTTTCTGCTCGAAAAGATTCTTCATTTATCACTCCAAGCAAGGTGGAACGTTTTACAATATAACTTAAACAATTCATACTCGCCAAACTGTCCCATGTGTGATGTCTGTATTGTTTTCATGCATATTCGTATGTACTATAGTAATGTAATCAAGCTAGTGTCGTTAGCATTAGAGAATATGGTAACACATTTACAAGTGTCTGTGCTAGTATTATTAAATTACAATGGCATTATTTTTGTATTGTTTCAGTTTCATAACTTCACCAAAAAAAATCTCTGTGGAGTTATTGAGTCTGTTTAGCTGATTGGAGAGCTAGCAGCTAGTGGGTCCATGACAATGACTTCTGTTTTGTTTGAGCAGCTGTTTTACTGCCATGTGACAGGCACTGTCTACGTGGAAACAATTAAGGGATGTAATTGAACATTTACAAGATATTATGTATCAGTATATATCTGCGGTTTACAGTCCGGTGCGGCTAATACCGTAAATTCCGGATGCTGCCTTTTTCCTATGCTTTAAACCCGAAGGCTTTTAAAACGGTGCTGCTAGTTTATGGATTTTTCTTTGCTAACTGCCATAAAGCAAGTAGTTAAAAAAATCCCACAAGCAATGACATTGAAAAGGTGTGTTTTTGTTTGTGCTATGGTGCTATCTTTTGGACGAGTTCTCTCACTACAGGTGCTGCGAGGTGAATGTCTAGAGTAGTTCCTTCTGTTTAGTGCTTTCAAACCGGAATTACAAGTGCTGTTCCGTCTTTTAGTCGTCCAAAGCGTTTGTACTATTATGGTTTCTTCATTTATCACTCCAAGCAACGTTTGAAAGTTTTACCATATAACTAAAACTATTCATACTGACTAAACCATCTCATGTGTGATGTCTATGAGTGTTTGTATGCATATTTGTAGGAGCTATCATAATGTAATTAAGTTAACATTGTTAGTATTAGCTAATGTGCTGACACATTTCTGAATGTCTGTGTTAGTATTAATAACTTACAACTGCATTATTTTTGTATTGTTTCAGTTTCACAAATTCCTCGGTAAACTCACCAAGACGTCATCCATCCATTTTCTACTGCCTATTCCCTTCGGGGTCGCGGGGGGCGCTAGAGCCTATCTCAGCTACAATCGGGCAGAAGGCGGGGTACACCCTGGACAAGTCGCCACCTCATCGCAGGGCCAACACAGATAGACAGACAACATTCACACTCACATTCACACACTAGGGCCAAGTTTTTAGTGTTGCCAATCAAGCTATCTCCAGGTGCATGTCTTTGGAGGTGGGAGGAAGCCGGAGTACCCGGAGGGAACCCACGCAGTCACGGGGAGAACATGCAAACTCCACACAGAAAGATCCCGAGGCCGGGATTGAACTCACGACTACTCAGGACCTTCGTATTGTGAGGCAGACGCACTAACCCCTCTTCCACCGTGCTGCCCACCAAGACGTCAATGTGGAGTTATTGAGTCTGTCTAGCTAATTGGAGAGCTAGCTTCTGCAGCTAGTGGGCCCATAACGGTAACTTCTGTTTTGTTTGATCAACCGTTTTACTGCCATAATACAGACACCATTTGGAAACAATTAAGGTTTGTACATAAATATTTACAAAAACTTTCTGTGTAAATACCTAATTTCACAACGTATATATCTGCAGCTTGTCCGGTGCAGCTAATATGTGGACAATATTTTTTATTAAAAAATGTTGTGGGTGCAGCTCATATACCGGTGTAGCCTATAGACCAGAAAATACGATATATGTAAAAATATGTATTTATCTTAAAATTTGATGAGTGCGGCTTAAATACCAGTGCGCTCTATAGCCCGGAAAATACGATATTTTGTGTACACTTCACACATTGGCCACAGTTATCGGATTATATACTGTATAATATATACTATGATAAATATTTTTTGCCACTATTTTATTTTTATTGTGCAAAGCTTTGGAGGTTCCACCGTAATAGTGTATCCCTCCAGAGGCTCACACGGTGGTGGAGAAGGTCTCACACTCACTAAATCGAAAAATAATTATCATTAAACGACACGATGACTTTAAGGGGGTGCTATATAGTAAGCTCTGCTACGGAATGACCAAGCTAGTGTAAATAAAACGAGCATCACGGGAGCCCGTGGACGACGTTAATCCCCAACTAATGAACTCAGCCTGTGGAAGCACCGTCCCTACTGCATCCTTGGGCATTGTCACTGTGTGTGTGTATGTGTGTGTGTGTGTGTGTGTGTGTGTGTGTGTGTGTGCTTGGGATTCAGGAAGAGGGACAAGCTCCAGTCTCCTGTCCCTCAGCCTGACAGGCACAACTCAGTCACACAATTTCACGCTCTGTGGCTAGTACACACCACCGCTTTCCCATCCCTGAGACCCTCAGACCCACAGGTGGTGCTCACGTGTGAGTGGGTCAAACAAACACACCACCACCTCTGCTAATAATACTTGGGGAAAGAAGAAATCAAATATTAATCCCTAAATGCCCGCCTGGAATTCCCCCCCCAAAAAAAGAGTGGACTTACCATTTTATTATTGATTTCATGAAAATGAATGTCACAGACTTTCTCAACGATGTCTTCACTCTCAAAAGTTATGAAACCAAATCCTGTGCAGGGAGAAGCAGATGGCGGGGAGGGGGAGAAAATGGGGCATAAAGTTAGTACCAACTCAAAAGGGAAAGCACAACAAGATCGATTATTACAGCAAAGCAGAGGCATCTTTGTGGAGAGTATATAGGATTTGGCATGGAAAGACAAGACATTGTCCTCTTAATACGGAGGAGGTTGAAATCTGCCACATTGTTAAGGGCACTCTAAGACCTCTCCCACAAAGAGAAGCTGGGGAAAAAAGAAAAAAAAACTCATTTAATGAGATTCAAGGAGCCTGCGTCCAGAATGGGAATTTCATTACATGTTTTTTTCGGCCCCTTTCTTTGAATTCTGACTGTATAAGCTACTATGGTTGTTCCGTTAATGCAGGTTTCAACATCATTTACTGTACATTGGAATGCTGGTGTCCTAGAGCTTAACCACTCTCTTAACACAGGCAGACACACATGATGTTGGAGGCTTATGAACACAAGTGCAATGTGATGCTCTCCTCTGTGTTTTGATGGTGATGCACAAAGCAATCTGGCTTTTTCGACAGCAGGGGTTGGAAAGAAAAAACAACGTCCTATTACTTTTGCAAAAGAGCAAATGGCACAAAAGGGAAACAGTTAGTGGATAAAGCAGCAAGAGCAGCTGAAAGGAGATGAGTTTCCTTTCAAAAAAAGGCGAAGGACCAGACGATGAAATCAAACCAACGCCGCTGGAGCTTTCGCAGCAAACGGGCCACCGAACTGACTGGCATTCGCCACAGGAAACCCATCAAATTATTACCATGGGATGTCAGATGGGGTAATAACAGTTGGAATCTACTGAGCCAGGAAATGATACCTGGAAACTCACCGGACACTTTGTTAGCAATACTTGCAAAGTGTGAGCATATCTAATACAACAGTGGTCACAAACAAGAAAATTAGGCAGAGAAACTCAAAGTTTGAACGCGAAAACATATTCAAGTTAAACTGTGAGGTAAAGTGCTTTATTGACATAAAATTTGATTTTACATTATAAGTTTACTTTTACAATAAACACTCGTTTATCGCTGTAAATTGGTTCGGTGGCTGGCTGTGTTTAATGAATTTCTGAAAAGTATGAAATTAACAATAAATCAAATATTTTCTTGGCTAGAGCATAAAAACTGCTTACGCCCTTCTGAATATGTTATTTTTTTAACATTATGAGAGCCCAACAGACATAAAATAAAACCCACATAATCACTTTTATATTTAACATGCTAACGCTGCCTGAGGCTTAACCAATCAGTGGCCACGATACTGAACAGTGCACTCTGTTTGGTTATGGTCTCATTTAGTGGCAAACACTAATGTACATTGATAGGTAAATATATATATATATATATATATATATATATATATATATATATATATATATATATATAAAACTGCATCTCTACTTTCATTGTTTCATTTAGAATACATATCATTAACATATCTCCTAAATAAAAACAATTCTTGAAGTATGCAGTTGTATGCGTCTTGTGCACAATGTGTGCAGATTCTCTCACAAGAGCGCATCTGCAGCACACAACAAAAAATGGGTTTAATTGTGGATGCACCGGACTGCTTCTAAAATGCTCATAAAAAGTGGTACAAGTCTCCTGCAGTTAAGAGCATGATAACATGAATGTGTAGTAAATGATCGAGTGTTTCCATGGTGAAAGCTGAGTAGTACACGCAAAAACCTCAGTTAAATAAGGCGGTCTGCATCAGGAATGAATAGCACGTGCAATAGTACACGCTACTTTATAGACTGCACACGCTGTTTAGCATGTGGTATTTGGATCTTAGTAAATCAGGCCCTTTAATGTAAACGTCATTTGGGGAAAATAAAAGGTGTTTAAATATTTTATAGATTTAACAGTAGTGTGTAAAAGGGGATATATGAAGATTTTCTTCTTTTCTGAATTGTTACAATGTTGGATAATGGTGGTAAATAAAGTCAAAGCGTGGGAGTGAGCTTGCACACCGTTTTGGATGGTTCTGAAAGCTAGGTTTTGGAGTCTTTTTTTAACAGCTCGTTGAAGGTTAATTGACATACATTTGTGGTCATTCTTGGACATGCTGTGTCGGTAAGCCTCCTCCCCTTAGCTGAGCCGTTGCAGCTTGAACCTCCGTACTTTCCTTCTTGTTTCATGCCCTCTCTCTCGCCTGCTTTTGGTCTGTAAAACTTTGTCCATGACAATTGGGCCACTAGGAAATTAGATTTGCTGCTAAACTCCAGCGTAAAAAGATGGCTACATTTTGACTTGGTTTGAGGAAACACAAGACAGGTAGGATTAGTTATTGTTTTCATCAAATCTTAGCATGCGCAAAATAACATCAAAATGCGACATGCAGTGAGATAAATGCTGGTAAAGCATTTTTTTTTTAATGCAGCTCTGTATCGATCGGAGAGTGTGCAAATGTACCAAATGTGTGAGCGGCGAACCTATATAATGTTTATTTGCAACCGTGACTGAAAAAAAATACGGATGATGTTGATCTTTAAGACATTTTCTGAAGACAAAAATATGATACTTTTGGAGAGGGTTCCACAAATGAAAACATCTTGCAGGCAGATTCAAAAGACTGTGAAGCAAAATTCACCCCAAATTTACACCAACGCATATCCAGTACATATTATCTTTACCACAATAAAAGGTTTTATCGATTTGTATTCATTTATGTATCTATTCTTTGTGTTTTAAATGGTTTAAGTGTTTTAAATGTAGATACAATGTACATTACGATCATCATGGGTCCCCTTTAAGTGTTTGAATATTATTTAAAAAGCATTGCTTTAGAAAATGTATCACAACATAATAACAGACATTGTTACAAGAATAGCTTTTAGAGAGTTGTAATGACAAATGTGCATTTATGCAGTGCAGAATGACTCAACATCTCTGAAACGTCAGTGGCAAAGCATTTTGGGCAGTTTTTCTGCGTAATGTTATCATCGTGCATGTGCAAATGTGAAGTTGATGTGGTAGTGACGGTCTGCAGAAGCAAACAAGTCAACATGGAAGACGCTTAACAGCAGGTTAGTACTCTCCATGGGAAATTTGAGTGCAAAAAAAACATGACGGAACAGTCGATAAAGTATTATGCACACTCTACAGCAGTGGTCCCCAACCTTTTTGAAACTGCGGACCGGTCAACGCTTGAAGATAGAGGGGGTGGGGGGTTTGTCACAAAAAAATACAATCATGTGTGCTTACGGACTGTATCCCTGCAGACTGTATTGATGTATATTGATGTATAATGTAGGAACCAGAAATATTAATAACAGAAAGAAACAACCCTTTTGTGTGAATGAGTGTGAATGAGTAAATGGGGGAGGGAGGTTTTTTGGGTTGGTGCACTAATTGTAAGTGTATCTTGTGTTTTTTATGTTGATTTAATTAAAAAAAAAAAAATATATATATATATATATATATATATATTTTATTCTTGTGCGGCCCGGTACCAAACGATCCACGGACCGGTACCGGGCCGTGGTCCCGGTGGTTGGGGACCACTGCTCTACAGGAAGGAGTTTTATTTTAAATGAAACACTTCAATCTTAAAATAGCACATTAATAACACAACATGAATGACAGGTCCACATTAAAGTGAATGCATGTTTGTTTTGAAAAACAGTTTTCTTGCTAACGTTAAAATGTCGTTAAAGGTGTTCAATAGGTCTGTCAACATTCATACATTAAGTCATGCGATTAATCACAAACATGTTTACATGGGCTTCACGGTGGCAGAGGGGTTAGTGCATCTGCCTCACAATACGAAGGTCCTGAGTAGTCTTGGGTTCAATCCCGGGCTCGGGATCTTTCTGTGTGGAGTTTGCATGTTCTCCCCGTGACTGCGTGGGTTCCCTCCGGGTACTCCGGCTTCCTCCCACCTCCAAAGACATGCACCTGGGGATAGGTTGATTGGCAACACTAAATTGGCCCTAGTGTGTGGATGTGAGTGTGAATGTTGTCTGTCTATCTGTGTTGGCCCTGCGATGAGGTGGCGACTTGTCCAGGGTGTACACCGCCTTCCGCCCGATTGTAGCTGAGATAGGCTCCAGCGCCCCCCGCGACCCCAAAAGGGAATAAGCGGTAGAAAATGGATGGATGGATGGATGTTTACATTATTCATGTATAAACACAGATTAATCAAACAATTTATTTTGACCATACATGATCCTTTACCTTAACCACAGATGGTTACCTGAAAGGCGGCTTGTGTTGTTATAGGCATAGGCGCTGATCCAGTGGGTGCTTCGGGGGCCCTAGCACCCACGGACAATGCCGAGCACCCACGTGGGATTGATGGCAAATTCTTTCTCACCACCAAGCAAAAACCGCGCATGCTCAGAAAAGTAGCTTCAGATTTACCGCCCATCCGCCAGAAATGTAGATCAGCGCCTATGGTTATAGGGTCAGTGATCAGATCGATGCATACCCCAGTGCAAAGATGAGTACGGAGACTTGACTGTTGTAACACTATGTATAATCTGATCACAATGTAGTTGTTTGAAAAATGTACTGTATATTTACCACTATGTACGTAGTAGACACATGTGTTACTTGTTGATTGAACTGGATACGAGTAAATATAGTTGCGTTAATTCCGGAGTAATCCACATGTGCAGCCATGTGCTCAGAGTCATAATCCACTACACTGGACAAATCTCAAGGCCAAACACTGAGCGGAAGCCTTTGTTGGTTCAGTATCCTTTATAGAAGCTCTACGTAGACCGCTAGATAATGGGTGATGCGTCTATTATATATACTCTTTAACACCTCAGAGTGTTTAAAGAGCTTCTGTACTTTCCACGCTATGTAAGTATGTACTCTCTTTAATATTTACAGCATAATGGCATTTACAGTTCTGTCATAAACTCTTTATCTCTTCCTCGTATTTATCCTTTCTGTACATCCGCCTCCCCCTCATAAAGACAAACAACTCCTCCTCGCGCTCCCCCAAAACCCCTCCTTTGTTGCGTTCACGTGCCGAAACGTATCAAAACGGTTGTGTCAAAGGAAGGCAAACGTGTGAGCTGATTAAGCACAGACAACATCTAATCTAATGAGATCTTATGAGAGCGAACGTCAATTTCCACCAAGGCGTCTAAACAGCGAGCTGTGGCGAAAGTGCGGCGTATACGTGTGAGGAGGTGAGGGGGGGGGGCGGGGGAGAGGACGAGGGAACGGTGATGACGACAGGCAGGAACAGGAGGAAGATTCTTCTCCCGCTCACCCCACCTTCATGCCAGCGCACCGAGCACTTTTGACAACCAACAAATCAACCGCCAGGAGTAATTTGTCACAGAGGGCTGTGGGAGGAGGGAGTGGAGTCTGGGGGGAAAGGCGGGAGGGGAGGGAGGGAGTGCATGTGGCGGCAAAAAGGAAAAAGGTGGAAATGAAAGGAGAGGGGGAGGGAAAGAGAGACGGAAAAAATGACAAGGGAAGAGGTTAGCGCACATGGCCCCTGTCGCCACACTCCTTCCTGCAGCTACAGGCAGCTCCTCCATCAAGTGACAGGACATTTTCTACTG
The DNA here is from genome assembly GCF_033978685.3 of Nerophis lumbriciformis. NCBI lineage: Eukaryota > Metazoa > Chordata > Actinopteri > Syngnathiformes > Syngnathidae > Nerophis > Nerophis lumbriciformis. Next base: position 24,626,543 of record NC_084556.2, read on the forward strand.
CACCATTATATCCACTTGGGTCAGGCCGGAGCCACATCAACGCGGATACCACCAGCCGAGCCTTCTACACATGGCTGGATCTGTTTAAGAGAACAATGAGACATTCTGCCGCGGTGTAAGCGCACACATACACAACACCCGTCCTTGGTTCAGCACACACCTTCCCAGCCCGTCCCCCCGAGGACTCCCTTAAGTCCTGAACCTGTCATTGCAGCCCTGTGCACAGCAATCCCATTTTCCAGACTTTACGGACAATAACAGGGCACAAAACAGCACCGATTGCCTTCCCGTGTTGCGGCCCGTTGAAAACGTCCACACGTGGCTGGGAGACGACCTCCACGAGACTATTAAAGAGTGTCACCACTGACAGACACAAGGAGAGAGGTGTCATCACGCTCGCAATGAACAACATCCCCACAGCTTAAACAATACCCTGTAAATGGAAACACATGGTTGTCTGATAGGATGGGTAATAATAGGTGTTGTGGGGCCGCTGGCGGAGGCTTAGACTGCACTTGCTCACACTTATTAGCCGGTGCCGTGCTTGGCCTCATTGCTCGCCGCACGGATTGGCAGGGAGACGACTTTCACAGCCTCTTACCAGCTTCATCATACTCGGGCCCCTACTGTGACCGTCTAAAACGAAGCGCATTTGAGGCGTGTTGATATCATCCAAAGGAGCTCAGCGATGCATAATCTTAGTGTTAAGTCAGGCACATGGTGCAAAAAGGGTTGTCAGTAGGCATCTTTCTGAGAGAGAACTAATGATTTTTCGGGGAAATTTTGCTGTGTCCTTGCAGAAGACTAAAGCACTTATACAACTGAGTTTTAGCTCAGGTTAGCTCATTAAACTTCAGCTCAGTAACTCAATAAATAACCGTTCAAAAATAACAAATGCACCTTTTAAGGTCTTGTCCTGGCTACTCAGTACAATATGGCAGTCATCAACAATAGTAATATGTGTCTTTCCCTGTGCCTGACACTTGCCAATGAAATGTTTAGAGATGTCCGATAATATCAAACTGCCGATATTATTTGGCCGATAAATGCTTTACAATGTAATATCAGAAATTATCGGTATCGGTTTCAAAATTATCGGTTTTGGTTTCAAAAAGTAAAATGTATGACTTTTTAAAATGCCGCTGTGTACACGGACGTAGGGAGAAGTACAGAGTGCCAATAAACCTTAAAGGCACTGCCTTTGCGTGCCGGCCCAGTCACATAATATCTACGGCTTTTCACACACACAAGTGAATGCCATCCATACTTGGTCAACAGCCATGCAGGTCACACTGAGGGTGGCCGTATAAACAACTTTAACACTGTTACAAATATGCACTACACTGTGAACCCACACCAAACAAGAATGACACACACATTTCGGGAGAACATCCGCACCGTAACACAACATAAACACAACTGAACAAATACCCAGAACCCCTTGCAGCACTAACTCTTCCGGGACGCTACAATATACACCCCCCACAATATACAATATACGCTACAATATACACCCCCCGCTAACACCTACACCCCCCCCCCCCCCGCCCCCCCTACCTCAACCTCCTCAGGGAGAGCATGTCCCAAATTCCAAGCTGCTGTTTTGAGGCATGTTAAAAAAAAAAATGCACTTTGTGACTTCAATAATAAATATGGCAGTGCCATGTTGGCATTTTTTTCCATAACTTGAGTTGATTTATTTTGGAAAACATTGTTACATTGTTTAATGCATCCAGCGGGGTATCACAACAAAATTAGGCATAATAATGTGTTAATTCCATGACTTTATATATCGGTACCGGTTGATATCGGAATCGGTAATTAAGAGTTGGACAATATTGGAATATCGGATATTGGCAAAAAAGCCATTATCGGACATCTCTAGAAATGTTAATACACAATTTATTGGAGATAAGCTTTACTATTATCAGAGGTTTCTTTATTTTTACACTTAACAAAGTTTAACATTTCTTGCACAATTAATTAATTACATTTTAGGCTCGTGGCGAATTGACCTTTAATTTAATAATTTAATAACAATTTAATGAAATTTCCTTTCCTATGGGAGAAATTTAATTTACATTAATTTGCAGTATACCTTCCAAAAAACTAAATAACAACAACAAATGCATTTGTGCAATAACAAAAAACAAAGCAACCACTTTGCTAATGTTGATTGACATTATTAAAGGTGTACGGCCCATTTTTCTTTTTAAATTTTGCCTATCGTTCACAATCCTTATGAGAGACAAGAAGACAAACATTTTTGGGGGTTTTTTGCATTCTCCATCCATCCATCCATCTTCTTCCGCTTATCCGAGGTCGGGTGGCGGGGGCAGCAGCCTAAGCAGGGAAGCCCAGACTTCCCTCTCCCCAGCCACTTCGTCCAGCTCTTACTGTGGGACCCCGAGGCGTTCCCAGGCCAGCCGGGAGACATAGTCTTCCCAACGTGTCCTGGGTCTTCCCCGCGGCCTCCTACCGGTCGGACGTGCCCTAAACACCTCCCTAGGGAGGCGTTCGGGTGGCATCCTGACCAGATGCCCGAACCACCTCATCTGGCTCCTCTCGATGTGGAGGAGCAGAGGTTTTACTTTGAGCTCCCCCCGGATGGCAGAGCTTCTCACCCTATCTCTAAGGGAGAGCCCCGCCATCCGGCGGAGGAAACTCATTTCGGCCGCTTGTACCCGTGATCTTGTCCTTTTGGTCATAACCCAAAGCTCATGACCATAGGTGAGGATGGGAACGTAGATCGACCGGTAAATTGAGAGCTTTGCCTTCCGGCTCAGCTCCTTCTTCACCACAACGGATCGATACAGCGTCCGCATTACTGAAGACGCCGCACCGATACGCCTGTCGATCTCACGATCCACTCTTCCCTCACTCGTGATTTGTAATTTGTGAAATCTGCTTGTTTTAGGTTGGCTAGCAATGCAGTTAATCCATTCTGCCTCTGAATCACTTTAAAATGCACACAAAAACTGCCAACAACATTTAATTTACGTTCGGTAACCTGTATAATAACCAAGCTGTAGCAACATTGTTATTGTAAGACCGAACACTGAAGTACTGTTTATCTAGCGTAGTAACACATCGCCTTGAGACGGCATGCTACAGTATTAACCGTAAGCTAGCTTTTTGCGTCAGCACCAGAATCGCTTTTGAGTTTGTAAAGCACAACACAATGCAATAGGACACCAATCTTACTGACTGAAAAACATGAACAATCATATTACAGTATCTGTAAAGTATCAGCCCACCTTTCATGCTACGTGTATCATGATCGACTCGATGGACAGTTGTCCATTTGGTCAAGTTTTTTCCAATTGATTTTGATTAAGCACGTCATTTCTGTCCGCATAGCTTGGCTCCAAGCTCCACATTTGCAGCTTAAAGTCACGCCGACCTCACTCTCTTGGCTTCCGTCTGCTCCAACGTTTCATCCTCTACTTCGCGCTTGCTTCTATAACCAGCATTCATCCTCTGTATATTCAGGTTCAAAAAATTAAGGTTGTGAATCCTTATCTGTCCAAAAATAGTCTTCTCTGTTGTCTATTACCAAGTCCGACATGATTACAACAAACTTGCGAAGTTGGAACACACTTTTGTTGCTGGAAGTAGGAAGTGTGTCTACATCAAACGTTAATTGAGGGTTTTAAAGTTGTTTTAGAGGGCTTTGAAGGCTCCAACGGTGACACTCATTAGCCACATCTTGCAAGCATTTGTTTTGTTTATCATCTTTAGAATTCTGTGTTCTTGTCTCTCATAGTGATTTTGAACAGCGCCGTTCCCCTTTAAGATCAGGATCTATTATTTAAATCAGGGGGTGCAGACCGCAGCTCGTTTTTAAATGGCCCATTACACATTCTAAAAACAAAAAAAAAAACATCCCACATTAGAAAATTACACAAAAAAATCTATAAACATTTTCAACTGAAAACCAAGATGTCCGACCACCTGTGTTTCTTACTGTTGGTTGTTGGTTAAAGTTTATTATAGTATGATACATCCCATATTTTAAGGGCAGCACGGTGGTAGAGGGGTTAGTGCATGTGCCTCACAATACGAAGGTCCTGAGTAGTCCTGGGTTCAATCCCGGTCTTTCTGTGTGGAGTTTGCATGTTCTCCCCGTGACTGTGTGGGTTCCCTCCGGGTACTCCGGCTTCCTCCCACCTCCAAAAACATGCACTTGGGGATAGGTTGATTGGCAACACTAAATTGGCCCTAGTGTGTGAATGTGAGTGTGAATGTTGTCTGTCTATCTGTGTTGGCCCTGTGATGAGGTGGCGACTTGTCCAGGGTGTTCTTGTTTTCTGCCTCTATAGATCTTTGTGTTATAAATATTCGATAGAATGTATTTTTCTTGTTGCAAGCATTTTTCGGTCCTTTTGTCATCCACGGTTGATTGTTCTTTTTTTGTTTCTTACTTAATTGTTTGTATGGACAATGTTTATCATAAAGCATCAGGAAGGTATGAAATAAATGATCCTATGCTTCATTTGCATCATCTTCACTATATACATTGTCCCAACATTGTTCCCTCAGATCATTTTTTAAAGTGTACATTCTTTCCTCGGTGCATAGTCTTTGAAATGTTTTTTTTTGTCAGCCTTCATAGATTGTGAAAACTGGTAGGTGATCGCTAGTAGTATAATTTTCAAAATCATTAGTAAATATATGTTATCAGTAAGTGTGGTACAACATCCCGTGATTCTGCTTGGCTTTGCAATTTTAGGATACTAATTTATGCTATACATTGTATATAAGAAGTCACACTCACCGTGTTAGGGTTCAAAAGGTCGGTGTTGAAATCTCCACATAAGAACATTACTTTTTGACTGATTTCGGTAAAAGTCGCCTTAATCTAGTGCTCAAACCTTTCTATGCTTGACTTAGGTGCGCTGTATAAACAACTGATCAGTACATTCTTGCTTTTTTCATGACATATTTCAACAGTTATACACTCACAAATATTATCAACAGCAGATGACATGTTTTTACCACTTTGTAATGCAAGTCTTTCATCACATATATTGCAATTTTGCCTCCATTCTTGTTTGTTCTGTTAATGTAATTCAGTTCATATCCTTACAGTTCAAAATGTGTTGCCCTTTCAGCATTGATCCATGTTTCCGATATAGCGATCACTTCAATGGTTGTTTGAATTGTCCCAAATAATGTATGGTATTGTTATAAATTGCATACAAACTCCTGCAGTTGAGGTGAATAATAGACAATTTATTATTGGATTAAATGCTGGTATTGTATTGTCTGTGTAGTATAAACAGTTATTCTGACTATTGGAGAAGAACTTTGTATTTGGGTCTCTATCATATTCAAACTCTGGATTTTTAATTATTATCAATTATTATCAATAATATATATATATATATATATATATATATATATATATATATATACATATATATATATATATATATATATATATATATATATATATATATATATATATATATATATATATATATATATATATATATATATATATATATATATATATATATCTATATCAAAGGGGTTATATTAGGCAAGGCAAGTTCATTTTAGAGCACAATTTGTAGGAAAAGCTATTCAAAGTATTTTACAGAGGAAAAATTACAAAAAGGTAAATAAATTCATAGATGAAAAATACAACTATAAAAATAACCATGAAGTCATCTATTTTACTTTGATACCTATAACACAAAGCTAAAATGTAAATGTTTTGTTCAGATATTAGCATATATTAACTTATATTGTGTTGGTTTTAGTATTTTTCAAGTACAAAATGCATCAAAGTGGCCCGCACATTTATTTTTTTCTGAAAAACTTTGGCACCCTTGATTTAAATATATTCAATACATCAAACAAATACACCTCATCCATAGCAATATGTTTAAACCCAATTCACTTAAATGCTTTCAGTCAGCATGCACAAGTTTAAAAAATAAAACATGAATTGCTATCAACTTGATAAACTTGTTCAAATTAAATTATTATTAATGCCAATTCAACTTAAAAGGATCCATCCGGTTGTAAAGAACCTGAGATAAAAACAAACAATCAATTGTTTGATGAATCACTCCTTAATAAAATGGAAGAAAGGAAGACGCATACTTCTGTAATATTTAGTACACTCAACAAAATTATTTTTCAAAAGCATTTCAGAGAATACAATACATCTAGTACAATAAAGGTGCGCTTTTTATTGTGGCCTGTTATGGTAGCCAGCCTAAAGCATACCTGTACATAATCATGCTGTTTAATCAGCAGGATGACCTGCCACACCTGTGAGCTGGATGAATCATCTCAGCACACGAGAAGTGCTCACTAACACAGATTTAGTCCAATCTGTCAACACCATTTCAGAGAGTTAGGGCTTTTTTGTACAGAGAAAAAGTTGAGCTCATGAAAGATGGGAGCAAAAACAAGTGGTTCTATTTTTGTTGAGTGTATATTGCACACGTGACTTGTATTGACATCTTTTTGTGACCGCACTTTAAAACTTGTGATAGAGATTTGAAGCAATCTGATTCCACCACGCTTCTTATCAGACCTTTTAATTATGTCGTTTTATTTCCCAGACAAGGAGGCAGCTGTACAAATGCTTGCAAATGCGCTGGTATTGATTTCTTTTGGTCAGAATATATAGAATGATTTTATACAAAACGTATAACACTGGAGAGAAAAAAATCCAGTGCCTAGCGAATTCTTTTAAAAGTCACACTCACCTTTTCACACACTAATTGCTACCAATATGTCTGCAACCCACTTGCAGTTACAACTGCTCCTCCTCTACTTCCCCGGCCTGGATATTCAGCAATAATTATACACGATCAAACCCTCACCTAACCTGTCAGGCACACTACAGAAAGCTCCCGCACAGAACCGTTGGTATGTGTGCCCCGGCGTCTAAAGTCCCGTCTTTTTGTACTGCGGGGAAGCAGACACCCACTGCACACTGTGAGGCCTTTGATCACTTTTCTGTGTGCAATTATGAGAGATCCACAGCCCCGAGAATTAATCCCCTGTTTAATACAGTGAACTCTCCAGAAGTACAGGACAAACATGGGAGAAAAGGCACTTGAGGAATTAAGAGAAACAAAAGCATTCATTAAGAATATTTGTTTTCTATTGAATAAACATACAGAACACTCAAAGTTCGATATCGTGCAGTTCGATACAAAGCGGCGTTCTATATACTTACAAAGCAAATCTTTATGAAAGTCTACAAAAAGAAGGAATAAAAAAAAAAAAAGAAACCCCCCCCCCCCCCCCCCTTTATGTGACGTGAAAGTAAATCCACCATTCACGTTACGTCACATGAGGGCACTATCCAGTATTTACGTTAGTCACGTGGGGGCACTATCCACCATTCACGTTACGTCACATGAGGGCACTATCCAGTATTTACGTTACGTCACGTGGGGGCACTATCCACCATTCACGTTACGTCACGTGGGGGCACTATACACCATTCAAGTCATGTCACATTGGGGGCACTATCCACCATTCATGTTACGTCACATGGGGACACTATACAGCAGTCAAAGTCATGTCACATTGGGGGAACTATCCACTGATTGCGTTACGTCACGTGGGGGCACTATCAACCATTCACGTTACGTCACGTGGGGGCACTATCCACCATTCCTGCTTTGTCAAGTCATGTCACATTGAGGGCACTATCCACCTATCAAGTCATGTCACATGGGGACACTATACACCATTCAAGTCATGTCACATTGGGGGCACTATCCACCTATCAAGTCATGTCACATGGGGACACTATACACCATTCAAGTCATGTCACATTGGGGACATTAGCCACCATTCACATTACGTCACATGGGGGACACTATACACCAGTCAAGTAATGGCACATGGGGGCACTATACACCAGTCAAGTAATGTCACATGGGGACACTATACACCAGTCAGCACATGGGGGGCACTATCCACCATTCACGTTACGTCACATGGGGACACTATACACCAGTCAAGTAATGTCACATGGGGGCACTATACACCAGTCAAGTAATGTCACATGGGGGCACTATCCACCATTTACGTTACGTCACGTGGGAGCACTATACACCATTCACGTTACGTCACGTGGGGGCACTATCCACCATTCAAGTCATGTCACATGAGGGGCACAATCCACCATTCCTGTTATGTCACGTGGGTGCACTATACACCATTCATGTTACGTCACGTGGGGGCACTATACACAATTCAAGTCATGTCACTTGAGGGGCACTATACACCATTCCTGTTATGTCACGTGGGGGCACTATACACCATTCAAGTCATGTCACATTGGGGGCACTATCCACCATTCATGTTACGTCAGATGGAGACACTGTACACCAGTCAAGTAATGTCACATTGGGGGCACTATCCACCATTCACGTTACGTCACATAGGTACACTATACACCAGGGGTCCTCAAGTACAAATCTTGAAGGTCCACAAATGTTTTTTGGAAACAGGCTGGGTCCGTTTATTATCGGTCAAGCTTATATAATAGCAGGAGGTAGGTAGTTTAACATTTTCTTAAAATTAACAAAAATAAAATAAATATCCAATAAAATACATGAAACATTTTCTTTGAAACAAAAATAAATAAGAACTTTGAAAAAATGTGTCCTCTGCATTTGACCCATCCCTTGATCACCCCCTGGGAGGTGAGGGGAGCAGTGGGCAGCAGCGGCGCTGCGCCCGGGAATAATTTTTGGTGATTTAACCCCCAATTCCAAGCCTTGATGCTGAGTGCCAAGCAGGGAAGAATGCTGGTATGAGCTTTTAAACATAACCCGTTAACTGCTGCCAATCAAATGGTGAATAAGATACTCTTTAGGGTTCATATGTTTGTAAATCTGACTGTGATGAAGTCAGTGCCTCACCAGCCATCAACCTCACCGCACGTTACTGCTCTGTTGCTATTTGTTGTTGTGTCATAGATTTAAGAAAAATCTTGCTTGATGTTTCATATGACTTTTTCAGCCTCGTGATTTCTTTTTTTCTTAGCTCTGAATCATGAGGAAATGTCTCTTCAAATTCGCGGTGCTCTTTCAGATAGCGACGTTTCAGATTTTCACTTTTCACCAGAGCAACAGTAGTGTTGCATAGTAGACACATTGGTCTGGTACTTGCAGTAGGTAGGATGAAAACATATTGCTCTGTCCATTCTTCCTTGAAATGTCGGTTTTCCCTGTCCACCTTTCTTTTACCAGCCTGAGCCAACTTGGAGCATGCCATTGTGATTTGATTCACATTCAGTGACTGACAAGTGAACAGTTAGCGAAGTAGCGATACGAGACAACTGTGTGCCTGCAGCGAAGGGTTCCATGCACTGTGCACATGACCCAGGTGGTAACAGCCTATCAGCGCGTCGTTGTGAAAGAGATGACAACCCATACCCCGGAATTAGCCAATCAGAGTGGCGTTCTCTCGCTCTCACTCCGTCTCTCTCTCTCTCTCTCTCTCAGAGAGAGAGAGAGAGAGACGGAGTGAGAGAGAGACGGAGTGAGTGAGACACAGAAGTGTAAACGAAACGTGGAGATATTTGACTAAAAACAACAAAGAACGTTGACATGCGCTAGCGATAACTCACAGATAAATACAATTATTATATTTTTTATAATAATTATAATTATAATAATTAAAAAAACATTTTTTATTTTTTTATTTTTTTTACTATAATTCGTGCTGGGTCCGGACGGATACGTCGCTGGGTCCGGACATGGACCGCGGTCCGCCTGTTGAGGATCACTGCTATACACCATTCAAGTTATGTCACATTGGGGGCACTATCCACCATTCAAGTCATGTCACATTGGGGGCACTATCCACCATTCATGTTACGTCAGATGGAGACACTGTACACCAGTCAAGTAATGTCACATTGGGGGCACTATCCACTATTTACGTTACGTCACGTGGGGGCACAATCCACCATTCCTGCTTTGTCACGTGGGGGCACTATCCACCATTCCTGCTTTGTCACATGGGGGCACTATACAGCATTCAAGTCATGTCACATGGGGGGCACTATCCACCATTCAAGTCATGTCACATTGGGGGCACTATCCACCATTCAAGTCATGTCACATGGGGACACTATACACCAGTCAAGTAATGTCACATGGGGGCACTATCCACCATTCACGTTACGTCACGTGGGAGCACTATACAACATTCACGTTACATCACGTGGGGGCACTATCCACCATTCAAGTCATGTCACATGAGGGGCACAATCCAGTATTCCTGTTATGTCACGTGGGGGCACTATACACCATTCACGTTACGTCACGTGGGGGCACTATACACAATTCAAGTCATGTCACATGAGGGGCACTATACACCATTCCTGTTATGTCACGTGGGGGCACTATACACCATTCAAGTCATGTGACATTGGGGGCACTATCCACCATTCACGTTACGTCACATGGGTACACTGTACACCAGTCAAGTAATGTCATATTGGGGGCACTATCCACTATTTGCGTTACGTCACGTGGGGGCACTATCCACTATATACATTACGTTACGTAGGGGCAAAATCCACCATTCCTGCTTTGTCACGTGAGGGCACTATACACCATTCAAGTCATGTCACATGGGGGGCACTATCCACCATTCAAGTCATGTCACATTGGGGGCACTATCCACCTATCAAGTCATGTCACATGGGGACACTATACACCAGTCAAGTAATGTCACAGGGGAGCACTATCCACCATTCAAGTCATGTCACATTGGGGGCACTATCCACCTATCAAGTCATGTCACATGGGGACACTATACACCAGTCAAGTAATGTCACAGGGGAGCACTATCCACCATTCATATTACGTCACGTGGGGGCACCATACACCATTCAAGTCATGTCACAAGGGGACACTATACACCAGTCAAGTAATGTCACATTGGGGGCACTATCCACCATTCACCTTACGTCACATGGGGGGCTCTATCCACCATTCAAGTCATGTCACATGGGGGGAACTATCCACCATTCACGTTACGTCACGTGGGGGCACTATACACCATTCAAGTCATGTCACATTGGGGGCACTATCCACCATTCATGTTACGTCACATGGGGACACTATACAGCAGTCAAGTCATGTCACATTGGGGGAACCATCCACTGATTGCGTTACGTCACGTGGGGGCACTATCAACCATTCACGTTACGTCACGTGGGGGCACTATCCACCATTCCTGCTTTGTCAAGTCATGTCACATTGAGGGCACTATCCACCTATCAAGTCATGTCACATGGGGACACTATACACCATTCAAGTCATGTCACATTGGGGGCATTAGCCACCATTCACATTACGTCACATGGGGGACACTATACACCAGTCAAGTAATGGCACATGGGGGCACTTTACACCAGTCAGCACATGGGGGGCACTATCCACCATTCACGTTACGTCACATGGGGACACTATACACCAGTCAAGTAATGTCACATGGGGGCACTATCCACCATTCACGTTACGTCACGTGGGAGCACTATACACCATTCACGTTACGTCACGTGGGGGCACTATACACAATTCAAGTCATGTCACTTGAGGGGCACTATACACCATTCCTGTTATGTCACGTGGGGGCACTATACACCATTCAAGTCATGTCACATTGGGGGCACTATCCACCATTCATGTTACGTCAGATGGAGACACTGTACACCAGTCAAGTAATGTCACATTGGGGGCACTATCCACCATTCACGTTACGTCACATGGGTACACTATTCACCATTCAAGTCATGTCACATTGGGGGCACTATCCACCATTCATGTTACGTCAGATGGAGACACTGTACACCAGTCAAGTAATGTCACATTGGGGGCACTATCCACTATTTACGTTACGTCACGTGGGGGCACAATCCACCATTCCTGCTTTGTCACGTGGGGGCACTATCCACCATTCCTGCTTTGTCACATGGGGGCACTATACAGCATTCAAGTCATGTCACATGGGGGGCACTATCCACCATTCAAGTCATGTCACATTGGGGGCACTATCCACCATTCAAGTCATGTCACATGGGGACACTATACACCAGTCAAGTAATGTCATATGGGGACACTATACACCAGTCAAGTAATGTCACATGGGGGCACTATCCACCATTCACGTTACGTCATGTGGGAGCACTATACAACATTCACGTTACATCACGTGGGGGCACTATCCACCATTCAAGTCATGTCACATGAGGGGCACAATCCAGCATTCCTGTTATGTCACGTGGGGGCTATATACACCATTCACGTTACGTCACGTGGGGGCACTATACACAATTCAAGTCATGTCACATGAGGGGCACTATCCACCATTCACGTTACGTCACATGGGTACACTGTACACCAGTCAAGTAATGTCACATTGGGGGCACTATCCACTATTTACGTTACGTCACGTGGGGGCACTATCCACTATATACATTACGTCACGTGGGGGCACAATCCAACATTCCTGCTTTGTCATGTGGGGGCACTATCCACCATTCCTGCTTTGTCACGTGAGGGCACTATACACCATTCAAGTCATGTCACATGGGGGGCACTATCAACCATTCAAGTCATGTCACATTGGGGGCACTATCCACCTATCAAGTCATGTCACACGGGGACACTATACACCAGTCAAGTAATGTCACATGGGAGCACTATCCACCATTCATATTACGTCACATGGGGACACTACACACCAGTCAAGTAATGTCACATGGGGACACTATCCAGCATTCACGTTACGTCACGTGGGGGCACCATACACCATTCAAGTCATGTCACAAGGGGACACTATACACCAGTCAAGTAATGTCACATTGGGGGCACTATCCACCATTCACCTTACGTCACATGGGGGCTCTATCCACCATTCAAGTCATGTCACATGGGGGGCACTATCCACCATTCACGTCAAGTCACGTGGGGGCACTATCCACCATTTACGTTACGTCCCATGGGGACACTATATACCATTCAAGTAATGTCACATGGGGGCACTATCCACCAAACAGGTTTAGGCAGGCGAGCTACGTGCATAACTTTTTCAAAAAGAAAAGGGTAAAAAATAAGGATTTTCTATACAATACAATCTCGGTAATAACACAATCGGCATTTTATTGACCCCAACGACTGCATCATATCAAACTTTGTGTGTATATGGGATTACTACTGGATTTGGTAACAATGCAATAATAATATAAACAACACCAAAAATCGTTTTAATACCACGTGTAAGAATTGAAAGACAACCATAGGCAAAAGGTAAAAGCAGTGAACTGTCAGTCTTAGTGCAGATTTTTTGGGATTTCTTCTTTTCAATGTATTCATATATACAGGTATACAGCAAAACATTCGGTTGTAGTTGTTCACTTGAAGCTGTAATTTATCTTGCAAGGCTTGGACGTAAATACACAATTTAGATGGTATAACACCACTTTATGACAAAAGTGCAGACTGTGGTCAGTAATAACTATTCAAGATGAATTCAACCAAAGGTCCGTGTCTTTTTAGTGAAACTGACACAGAAAATGAAAAGGGATCAAAATATGCTCGTTGATAAAAACTCTCAACAAATTATAGCGATTGCTGAGCTGCTTTTGAGTTCACTTTTGAATAGGACAATAAAGTGAGCAATCAGGGGATAAAAGAGGAAGTTTAGTTCTATGTTGAAAGTACAGAATATGTCCACTTTCTCTTATTGTGCTCATACTGTGGATAGATGCCATATCTCAAAAGGTCCACCCTCTCACATTTCAGCAACTTTTTTATTACAGTACATCTTTGAAAAGCATGATACTATTGAAAATGGATGTACAGGACCTGTGAGTTAGTACTAAGACAATTGTTTCTTGGATACAGTCAAGCAATGTGGTAGTTGCATTAAATTCTGGGCTTGCATGAGTGCTGCATGCACTGGGGAAATGTGGTTAATGAGGAAATCTTGGAATCATACATGTACTGTGGCATTATGAAGCAGAGCATGTTCTCCACCAGTTAGAAACTAGGCATCATGGCAGTTTTAGTCCAAACACACCTCCTAGATCTGCCATCATCTAATGGCGACCCAAGTCCGCATCCGGATCAACTGACTGTACTCTACAGATTTGGGACCGATGGCAAATGTAATATGATATGATGATCGCAGAGACAGATTGTAGGTGCAGTCATTAAAGTTGTATGGTTAGGTCAGGGAAAGCACGGGGACGTCGCTCAAATTGAGCCAAGGAAATTGTTTTGTTTTCCTTCGGAGAAGTGAATGGGAAGCAAATAAGACGACCATAGTTTGCCCAACATATACAATTGAATGGACAGAGTGATATTTATTCTTCCAGAACTTAGTTCCAGAACTCTGTGTCTAATATAGTGAAGGGTACCAAATTTGGTTCTTTTATAGGTACTGATCGAAGTCCGTCGGTACTACTGGGTACCGATTTACGTCAAATATAACGGTGCCATGTTTCAACACCTTTGTTGCACGTGATCTCACGTCCGGTTGCAAACTCAACACCGGCTCAAGCACTCAGACCGGACTGCCTAATACCTCCGCACAGCCCCCCAACTCCAATGACTACCTCCCCCCACTTAACACCTCACCCTCAGCTTGATGACCCCTTCCCCTTCCCCGCTCCCCCAACCACCTGAGCACCCCCCCCCCAGTGTGTCTGTCTGCAGAACAGGTGAATGCACAGCTAAATAAATAAATGGGTTATACTTGTATAGCGCTTTTCTACCTTCAAGGTACTCAAAGCGCTTTGACAGTATTTCCACATTCACCCATTCACACACACATTCACACACTGATGGCGGGAGCTGCCATGCAAGGCGCTAACCAGCACCCATCAGGAGCAAGGGTGAAGTGTCTTGCCCAAGGACACAACGGACTTGACTAGGATGGTAGAAGGTGGGGATTAAACCCCAGTAACCAGCAACCCTCCGATTGCTGGCACGGCCACTCTACCAACTTCGCCACGCTGCCCTAAATAAGTTACTAGTCTATCTCAGCTGCATTCGGGCGGAAGGCGGGGTACACCCTGGACAAGTCCCCACCTCATCGCAGGGCCAACACAGATAGACAGACAACATTCACACTCACATTCACACACTAGGGCCAATTTAGTGTTGCCAATCAACCTATCCCCAGGTGCATGTCTTTGGAGGTGGGAGGAAGCCGGAGTACCCGGAGGGAACCCACGCAGTCACGGGGAGAACATGCAAACTCCACACAGAAAGATCCCGAGCCCGGGATTGAACTCAGGACTACTCAGGACCTTTGTATTGTGAGGCACATGCACTAACCCCTCCTCCACCGTGCTGCCCACGGGCCACCAGTTGATTATCCCAAATGATGAAGGAGAGAGGACCTAAAATGGAGCCTTGAGAAACACTACTCGTAAAACTAAAATTAAACAAATGACTACTGACCGCATCTAAAGTAAACAAGCTACAGCAACACCTTAGTTACATAAATCACATTACGGAAAAAGAAAAGGACTTAAACGGGTGCCGTGAGGAACACCTCGGTTATGTAAATCAAAAGTGTGGACTCCAGGGTTCTATGTTTGCTAGCAAGGTTAACATGTCAATGCAAGGGCCTGTCAATGTGTTTACAGTGGTGCCAGTTCTTCTTCACAACACTCTTGTGTTTTTAGGAATTTGCTGCAAAAATGTTTGTCTCCCAAGTTTTGAACCGAACTCACGGGCCGGTACGATGTCACTCCTGGGCTGGATTTGGCCCTAAGGTCGCAAGTTGAATAGTCCTGCTGTACACTGACTACTCTAAGTCATATACAAGTTTCATTTCAGTGGTATTGTCTCTTTAGGTGGACAGTTGCTGAACTGTGAGGGGTGTACTATTTTTTAAAGATGGAATAGATAGACATATAGCTCAAATGATCGATAGTGTATGCTGAACAAATAATCACAATCATAAAATATCGTGCTGTCTGGGCACCAAAAAAAAAATCCAACTTATCTCATTTATGGTCTCTTTTCTTTATAAAATACTATGTTGTCGAATTGAGAAACACAATGGACCAGGCAATAATGGCCAGGGCCCTGCAAGACAGCTATGCACAAAGAAAATATATCGAAAACACAACAAAGCGTGTCGGTGTAGGTGTGCAAATGTAATTGCCTCCCTTGGATTTGACCAATATTAATCTCATTTTGGACAGCGCAGTGTGAACAATGTCAACGCTCTATTTGACGAGACATAAAGGTGATGATTATGTGTAGGTGGGCTGTATGAAAGCATCAGGTGATGGAAAAATTGTTCCACAATACCACCGGTTTTACAGCAGTCAGCCTCAGCACAGCCTTTTCTATGCTGGAGCATTACAAGAAAAAACATTTGATCAGAAATGAATTGTTATTGTATTCTAGATTCACGTATGCAATTTCCCTATTGTCTTTCAAAATTATCTATGATTACCTGAATAGAAAATAGAAAACATGTCCCTCAGTAATGCAACACATGAAACAACGTATTGAGGGAAAAATAATGAATTCACAAAACTTTGCCACAAAAATAGAACTCTTGACCTGAATTACTTGATTTGCATATTGCCATATACAGGGTACAGCTTGTAAATTTTGTGAGTAATGTACATTTCCGTTAAAGTCCAATGTGTGTGCTTTCGTTGCATTTCTTGCAGTGACTTGGCTCAGCACGCATGCTGAGGAAACTAGTTTGTCTACGCCTCTAAGTAGGTCAGCTTTCAGAGTTGGCCATCAATTTCAACTGTCCTACTTTAAAAGGCACCCCGCCTCTATTCCGAAACATAAACAAACATTTGTATTACATTAAAAGACCTGTACTATCGGCTTTATTTATACTCGAATTAAAGATATTTATATAAGCATTCAGTCAACCCTTGGTTTAATTGCTTCTGTAACCACAACTTTCAAGACATCCTTCTACACGTTTGCCTGGTGTTGCATTCCCTGTGGCAGTGGTCGGCAATAATGTGCATCTAAATAGCCACATCATCTGGGAAATGAAGTGTCTCTCAGCACACCTTTATATACTTAAAAAACCTTTTCCTACTTAAAAAGTAGCCTCATTAGGTCCACACAATATATGTCCAAGTGAATTTTTATCTGCTGTATGATAAGAGGACTGCTCGCACCAACGGAAGCAATTACCCATGGAGAAGGTGACGATGTACCCCTTTACTCCCTGGCACCCAGACAGCAGCGTAAAAGCAACTGGCCATAAAGGGCTAAGGGGAGCACATGCAGATGAGGGCAAATTCACTTTTAATAAACACGAACATTAAAACTTTGGCGATTTTCAAGCCTCACTGAAGCAAACTCTTGAGACGAGTAAAGAGCACACAGAAACTGTCGCACAAGGGCAATTTGGAAGTGAGGTTCCGTATGCCTGCAGATTATGGATGTTCACCTCCTTTACACAAATACGGTCAGCCAGACAGCTGAGCACATGATCATATGTTCCTTAAGACCATACAGGTCACATCATAAACCAGGGCTTTTCAACTACAAAATGAAGAAGGCCACAGTTTCCAGAGCCCAAGGGCTCAGGGGCCAGACATGGAAATGTGGATGTTTTGTCAGAAAAGGCCTCTTCCTTTGAAACAGTGTTTACTTAATTACAAAGTAAACAGATCGGCTTTCACACGGCATAGTCAATAAATTCATTATTCTGCCCTCGCTACTTGTTTACAGCGACAAATAGTTAACAGCATGAAGAAACAGAAGCTCCAAAAGTTTTGCTGAGGATTGATGTTCCTTCTTTTGAATTATTTTTCTTCCTTCATTTTATTTCTTTACACTTCTTCCTTCATTTAGGTTTGTAAGACTAAAAACATGATGATAAAATAAACATTACAAAAGTATAACGTTCATTGTGTATTGTACATAAATAATGCACATAGTGTACATACACAAAATAAAAGGTTTAGTGTTAATACATTAACACAATAAACTACAGATGTTCTCACATAGAGAACTGAAACAACATCCACATCAAACATTACACAGAATAAATGTGGCTCAACACAATTAAACATCATTTGTAGTGTTAGTGTTAATCGCCAGAGTTACTCAAAAAAAAAGGTCCACAAATACAAAAGACATCACAAAGTCAGCAGTTTAAATACAAAACAAACTAAATATCTTCATGCACAATATCTACTTACAAAGATTAGACCAAGTTTTGTGATGAAGCTTACGCGTGTGGATTTCTACTGTTGTTGCTGCCTTTTTACAACAGTGTCCGTCACTTAAAATTTCCGAGAGAAAAATTACTCGAGTATTGGCTCGGGGGAGAACATTCCTACATTGTTGTCCAGTCGCTGTTAAAAGTCTAATATTTGTTTTATTTATTTAAATTTTTTTCAGGGTCAAGAGTGCCATTTTTGGTTTGGAATGAGTAGTCTTCTTCTACTCACGCCACTGGTACTTCATGGTGATGTATATGCCTCACCGTTGCCCCCTGAGGAGTGGCGCGAGTACTGCATACATGAGCAACCCTCGTTTGAATGGTTTCATCAAGCCTTTTTGGGTGATGTTCGGAGGGCCAAATGAAAAGCTACCAGTTGAATACATACTTGCCAACCCTCCCGATTTTCCCGGGAGACTCCCGCATTTCAGTCCCCCTCCCGAAAATCTCCCGGGGCAACCATTCTCCCAAATTTCTCTCGATTTCTACCCAGACAACAATATTGGGGGCGTGCCTTAAAGATACTGTCTTTAGCGTCCTCTACAACCTGTCGTCACGTTCGCTTTTCCTCCATTCAAACAGCGTGCCAACCCAGTCACATAATATATGCGGTTTTTACACACACATGAGTGACTGCAAGGCATACTTGGTCAACAGCCATACAGGTCACACTGAGGGTGGACATATAAACAACTTTAACACTGTTACAAATATGCGCCACACTGTGAACCCACACCAAACAAGAATGACAAACACATTTCGGGAGAACATCCGCACCGTAACACAACATAAACAACGGAAAAAATACCCAGAATCCTTTGCAGCACTAACTCTTCCGGGACGCTGCAATATACACCCCCGCTAACACCAAGCCTCGCCCCCCTACCTCCCGAATTCGGAGGTCTCAAGGTTGGCAAGTATGGTTGAATAGGCCTGCCATAGACCCTTTGTTTGTAAAGTTAACACAGGGGAAGATATCGCCTCTTTAAAAGGTCCTAATGGTGTACTTTTTTAATAACATTTTACATTAAGTACTGTATCTGTTTTTAGGGCAAGTGTTACCAGATTGGTTAAGTCAAAAAAAGATGCAACATATTTCATCAAGTGGTAGGAAAAAAATTAGATTTTTCAATAAGGAAAGGTAATGACAGTAATGAGAAGGTCCTAACATCATGTTAGATTAGGGATGGGTACCATTCACATTTGAGTGACAATTTCCATTACCTTGGAATCAATACTGGTATTCAACGGTAGTATTTCTTGATATTTTTGTGTGTTAATTAATGCTGATCATGATAACCGCACACTTGTTTTCTTACACTTCCGAGTCTCATTTGCAATTATTACATAGTAGACATTCCATGCAGTTCCAAATCCAAGACATTAGATGGCAGTCGTGTCTAGGCTACGGTGTGTTATCATAGTCGGGGAGTAGTCTTTGCCATTGGGTTGAATGTGCCAGTCTTTTCTTTTCTTGTGCCCTACATAGTAGGGGTATTTTATTCCGAAATGTATTAGTAGGAAGAACAGCGTATTTACTCCTACCCTTTCATTATATAACACCCCCGCAATTAGTACGTTTGTTCACTTGTGCTCAAAAAAAGACTAAATACATCAGTTCCCCAGTGAAACCCCAGAATGAAGCCAAAATGCAAATGTTCATACTGTAAGCATTGTACTTATTACACAATTGTTTTATTGTAAATTTATTGTAAATTTAAATTGCATCTTAGTTGTAGTTTTTATTACTAAATTTGAATGTGTTGAAATTGCCATGTAAAAATGCAAATGCTAAACCAATGTAAATTAGAATCGAGCAAGCATATTTTAAAAGGCGTACCCATGATTGTCACACACACACTAGGTGTGGCGAAATTATTCACTGCATTTGACCCATCACCCTTGATCACCCCTGGGATTAGCCGTGCTTGTTTTGTTGGTATGGACAATTGTAACATTATCTTAAAGCAGTGCGGCTGAGTCTATTCTAAGTGCTTGAGTCGGTGACGAGTCTGCAACCAGACGTGACATCAAGAGCAAAAAAAAGGTATTAAAATATGGTATTGTTTGATTGGTAGTACTGATGGAATTCTGCCGGTGCCTATGAAAGCCAAAATACAGTACCCATTCCTATGTGTGGTGCAGGAGAAAAACACATTTTATGTGATATTAAATGTGTGTGAAGCAAACACACAATGCTAGTTGTTTTTGTACAATTTTTACAGGTCATATTAATGATAGCACTCCTATTTAGTATAGTTATACTACAATGCCTGGTCAAAAAAGGTCACAATGTCATGATCTCTGTCACATGTTTTGGATTTGTGTTTTTTGCCTCTCTGCCTCTAAATGCTGACTCCCACACCTGTTCCTGATTTCCAACCTAAACACACCTGTTCTTGGTTGCCAATCAGGCTCCTATATATGCCAGCCCTTTCTATTGTAAAGGGCTGGATCGATGTTCACTGTGATTGTTCTTTGTTGGGGCGGTATAGCTCGGTTGGTAGAGTGGCCGTGCCAGCAACTTGAGGGTTGCAGGTTCGATACCCGCTTCCGCCATCCTAGTCACTGCCGTTGTGTCCTTGGGCAAGACACTTTACCCACCTGCTCCCAGTGCCACCCACACTGGTTTAAATGTAACTTAGATATTGGGTTTCACTATGTAAAGCGCTTTGAGTCACTAGAGAAAAAGCGCTATATAAATATAATTCACTTCACTTCACTTTTTTAGTAGTACTCGTTTGAGACAGGTTGCTTCCTGGATTAGTTTTGTTCCTGTGCAGTCCCAAGCTGCACTAACCTTATTTTGTAATTAAATATACTTTTAACTGCATTCCGCCTGCCGTTCTCTGCATCCTTGGGGTCACGCTTCAAGCACCACTCTCCAAACACACACACACATACTAATATTTAGTTACACCGCCTTTAGCTTTGATTGTATTTTCATACAATATGCTGCAAAAGTGCTTTTATTGTCACTGCAACAACACCAATAAAGTCTTGTCTATTCTAAAATGTGTTTTGAGAATCCAGACCTTAGACCAGGGATCAGCCAACTTAACTACAATAGTCTGGCGTTGCAAAACACAACAGAGCTCATTAACTTTTCACGTTAAGTACAGCAGAAATCTGCTATATCTGCATTCTTGTGATGAACCCTGATTAAAATAAGAACTGTGAAGAGGACACACACACACACACACACACACACACACACACACACACACACACACACACACACACACACACACACACACACACACACACACACACACCCGAAGCAAAGTTGCTCACACTGATCACACAAATTAAGTATCAGAGAAAAGAGATAAAAAAAAGTTTTGACCACATGGAGATGCTTCATTTGAAAATGTCATCCTCCTTTGTGCCGAGAAATAATCCCGGCCTAATAGATGTCTCCATTTCTATCACATACAGTAACAACCAATGAAGGGGAAAGGTGGGCACTGATGGGTCAGGGGATTTTCCAAAAGCCTTTTCAGTGTGCCTTGATGAATTTCTTTTGAGATGTGAAGCAATGAGGGACTTGGATGAAATGAAACACATGCGCACCTTTTGTGTTTGCCGGCGATTTGATATACAGTAGATATCAGTTTCATTAAGCCTGATTAGCATTTCTGGCTTCCCACAAAAGTGGAGAGTCAAACCGATGGAATATGGAAAAAGAAGACCCATATCTTTGTTTGATTATGTGGCGACGAAAGGACCAAGTATGATGACCAATAGGGAAAAGATGCAAAAACAAGCATCTGACTGCACAGTGAAGTCAATCCATGCCAATTAGACCATACATAAAACCTAGTTATTGTAGTTTTTATAACACAAACAAAACACACTGAGTTCATCTGAACTGAAGGACAATGATGACGCCATTTTGGCTCCATTTCCATTTAGCCAGAATTAAACTACCGCCTGTGGACGACCAATTTAGAGAGCCTTTTAAGACTTGTTTAAACCGCGACATCAGCGGGATGATGTCACCCCGCTACCACTGACCGTCGCAATCAATGCAGGCCCCAGCGCTCGTTGAACAACTCATCAAAAACGCACACACTCCTCTGCGCTGAAATCCGAGCTGCGGGGTGCTTCAAGAATAGCAGCATAGTTCAATCTGATCACAACATCCTGGCATTGTTTAGTTGCCTACTGGACGACTGTAGGTGTGTGCACAGTCACACGTTACAGTCAACACAGCGCTGACTTTGCAAAATATCCTTTCATCAGTGCTTTTGGGTAGTAATTAGAGGGGATGAGAACGCTCCTTGGATGACCGTAATCATCCTGCTGACTGAAGAGTGGATCCTTGATGAAAAGATTCTTCTACGTTATGTGTCTTTGTTTCTAATGATGAAAGAACACCTGAGGAAACTGTGACGTTTAAACAAATGCAGATGGGGGAACTCAATCAAATCACATTCCATGCCATTGAGGGTTAAGGCATGCTCTAATGCAGGGGTCGGGAACCTTTTTGGCTGAAAGAGCCATGAAAGCCAAATATTTTAAAATGTATTTCCGTGAGAGCCATATCATATTTTTTAACACTGAATACAACTAAATGCATGCATTTTTAAGCAATACCAACATTTTTAGAGTACAATAAGTCTCTTATTCTTTTTAATAACATTGTTATTCTGAAGCTAACCAATAATAAATAAAATACTTCTTACCAATAATGCGACTTCTTGAACAGGTGCGGTAGAAAATGGATGAATGGATTAAAATCCATGAGAATGTTTTATATTTTTAACATTATTTTTAACACTGTGATTACCAGCAGAATTATTCATTACTTATCATGTTAAGCAATGTCAGCAAAGATTTATCTGAGAGCCAGATGCAGTCATCAAAAGAGCCACATCTGGCTCGAGAGCCATAGGTTCCCTACCCCTGCAGTACTGTATAAGACGGCTGTTTGAGTTATCAAATATACTTAAAGATGCACTAAAGTGCTTGGTCCACCTCCCTACACACGTTAAGTCTCACTCTGGCTACACTTAAGGACCCGAAAGGACTTTGTGTCTGTTTAATTTCCCTCTGAAGTTTCAATTTTTCAACTCTCTTTTGCAGAAGGGGAGCTCATTTCAATCTCAAAGCTGACATCTGTGGAAGCAAGCAATGTGAGCTCTAAATGAGTAGATTTAATCCCGCGCAACAGGGCTAGAGCACAGGAAGCGTTGGGGCGAGAAGCACAGAGGTAAGGAGCATGCAAAATTGAAATAAAGGAAAGTTAACAAAACTAGAGCTATTTGTGACCTCTGCTTATAACCAGATCTTCAGCATTGCCACTGTTAGGTTTGTCCAGCTCTGCCTACAAGATGGTGTTTATCCATTCAGGGATGCCGCTGAGAAGCGAGCTTCAAAAAGAGAAGATGCATGGCCTTCTCTTCTGGCTAAGCTTCCTGCGTTTGGCCTTTGTGGAGGGTCTGATCAATCCCACAGCATGCTGCCAGCCTCTGGACCCCCCATTACCAAGAGGATGCTCTTTGAACAAATCTGTCCGAGGTCACTATGCCTGCGCTTCATCATCTTAAAGGTCAGGCACAACAAATGGCATGGAAGATACTTCTGTCCCTGCATGGCCATAAACCCATGGCTGACCATCATGAACGTCAGTAGTCAAACTGGACTGTCAGGGCTGACTGGGCAAGGATCAAAGTTAAAGATCATTTGTAAAAAAAAAAAAAAATGTCAATAATGCAAATGTTTTTAAGATTATATTACAAGTAAAAGTTGAATTTCAAAGTATGAGAAAAATTGACCTAAACATAAGTCTTGTGGGTTTTTTTGTAATGCCAACCAAGATATTAGTAGAGGAAAGCTATGATGATGGCTATATAACTTTGGAATTGTGGAGCTCCAGCAGCAGCTGATACTAATTCTGTCTTTTAAAAAAAATTGTCAATAAAAGAGTGTTTATGCCCATTTTGTGTTGAGTGTTTTAAAAAGCAATAAATTAAACAAATTGTGCAGTCCCATGTTGATAGCATTAAAGTAAAGTATCTGTCTAAGAAAAATGTATTAAACATAATCCATCTGGAATTAATCGCGATTAATTATGAGTTGAAAATGATTACAAAACATGTGTCAAGCTCAAGGCCCGGGGGCCAAATCTAGCTGTCCACATCTGGAAAAACTCACAATCTCACTAAATATATATTTCTAATTTCTAGTCAAAATATCTAAACAAACTTAATACAAGTCACAATCTCCTGAATAGTAACTTTTCAGTAAGAAATAAAAACTTGTTTTAGGCAATTGATCTTCTGAGAAGAAAAATACTACTTTTGAGCATCACAAGTTCGTTATAAGACACAAAGCTTCACAATACTAGTAAGTAGAAATGTCCAATAATATCGGGCTGCCGATATTATCAGCCGATAAATGCTTTAAAATGTAATATCGGAAATGATTGGTATCGGTTTCAAAGTCATCGGTATCAATTTCAAAAAGTAAAATGTATGACTTTTTTAAAACGCCGCTGTGTACACGGACGTAGGGAGAAGTACAGAGCGCCAATAAACCTTAAAGGCACTGCCTTTGCGTGCCGGCCCAGTCACATAATATCTATGGCTTTTCACACACACAAGCGAATGCAATGCATACTTAGTCAACAGCCATACAGGTCACACTGAGGGTGGCCGTATAAACAACTTTAACACTGTTACAAATATGCGCCACACTGTGAACCCATACCAAACAAGAATGACAAACACATTTCGGGAGAACATCCGCACCGTAACACAACATAAACACAACAGAACAAATACCCAGAACCCCTTGCAGCACTAACTCTTCCTGGACGCTACAATATACACCCCCGCTTCCCCCTTCCCCCTCCCCCAAATCAACCCCCCCATTAACCTCCTTGTCCCAAATTCCAAGCTGCTGTTTTGAGGCATGTTAAAAAAAAAATTACTTTGTGACATAAATAATAAATATGGCAGTGCCATTTTGGCATTTTTTTCCATAACTTGAGTTGATTTATTTTGGAAAACCTTGTTACATTGTTTAATGCATCCAGCGGGGCATCACAACAAAATCAGGCATAATAATGTGTTAATTCCACGACTGTATATATCGGTATCGGTTGATATCGGAATCGGTAATTAAGAGATGGACAATATTTTATTTTTTTAATCTTATTATTTATTTGTGTGTGGCGTCGCGCGGGTCTCACTTCCTGTTGGATGGGGTCCGTGCCCGTGTGGCCCGACCTTGCGCTGTGGGGTCTCTGTTGGTGACTTGGTGTGGTGGCGGCGCAGCCCCCGTGTCTGGTCTGGATGCTGTGTCTCGGTTGTTTGGGCGGTGGTGTGTTTGTGCGGGTTTGGGTTGGGGTGGGGGGCCTTTTGGTTGGGGGGGTTGTTGGTGTCTCTTGTTTGCGTGTTGGCGTTCGGGCTGACCGGCGGGCTGGCGCCGGCTGGTCTCCGTGGCCCTGGTGGCGTGTGGTTGCTGGTCGCAGTTTTTTTTTTGATCGCTTTGATTTGATTGGCTGGTGCTGGCTGTCTGGGGTTATTGCGGCTGCTGTTTCTGTTGCCGTTTGTTTGTGGTGTGGGCGCCCGTGGCTGCTGGGTCTGGTGCAGGGGTGTGGCTGATGTTGTGACTGATGGCAGCGCGCGCGCGTGATGGCTGTCGGGGCTGACGAACTGTGTATATGTATGTATATGTGTGTGTATGTATGTATGTTTATATATGTGTATGTGTACATATGTGTATGTATATGTATATATGTGTATGTGTGGGTATGTATACGTGTATGTGTGTATGTGTATGTATATATGTATGTATGTATGTATATTTCTGGGGGTACGCTCTGGGCCTGCCTGTCAGACGGGGGTCGACGCCTCAGGCTACTGCATCCGAACTGTGTGTCTGGAGCTCCTGGGTCCCGCTGTCCATCCCTTCCGGGTGCCCGTCTTGGTTGGGGCCTGTTGGGCCTAGTCCCTGCGTCTGTTGTGGTAGCTTGGTGCTGCAAGGTATTCCGAGGTGCTGCGAGTCGGCCAGTTGCTGGGGTAGTGACCTTGTTTGTCAGCATGTCTGTGATCTTCTTTTAATTCTTTTTTTTTTTAATTAATTAATTAATTAATTTATTAATTTATTTATTTTTTAATATATTTTATTAATATTATTTTTTAATTTTCCCCTCCCTCAGGGGGGGGGGCTCGGCGGGGCGGTTGCTGGTTGTTCCATCTCCATCGTTGGGGTCCCTGCGGGTGGGGTGGGTGGTTCCCGTGGCCCTGTGCCTGGGTGGTCCTGCGGCGGCCGGTTTGGGTGGGGTGGCCGGGGGCTGGCCTCGCCGCGCTCTCCGGGGGTGGGGGGTGGGCTCGTGGGGGCCCGGTTGCCGGTGGGGCGGGGGCGGTCTTCCCGTCCGGTTGCGGGGAGTCTCTGGGTCCCTCGGGCGGGGCGTCTCGCCTTTCTGCCCGTGTGGGGTGTGGTCTCTCGCTGGCTTGGGGTCTGGCTGTCCCCTGCTTTTCTCGTGCCCTGTCCTCTGCCGGGTGCGTCTGTCTGCGGCCTGCTGCTGGCCCTTGTGGGCGGTACGGTGGGTCGGGCTCTGGGGCTCCTGTCGCTGGCCGGCTTGGCTGCGTGGGGGCGGTGGTCCCTGGTTCCCTGGGTACCACGCCTCCTGTTTGTGGGTTGGGCTCTCGGGGGTGATGGGGCCGTGCTCTGGCTCCCACGCACTCTGGGAGTCGATTGTATTGTACATGCAAATTCACATATGCTCACATACGTACATAGGTACCTACGCTCCCACATACATACACAAATACAGTACATATTTACCTACCTAATGTTCGTACATCCACACGCACATTCAATATACAAACATACACATACACATACTGTACATATACATTCACTGTACAAACACATATACACATTCTGTACATATACATTCATTGTACAAACACATATACACATTCTGTACATATACAAGTACATATGCATACTTACACTCATGCACATAATCACGTTTCATCAAACATATATTAACGTTGTTGCCCTAGGGTAAACTGGGTGTAACACATGGCACACTGACAAAGCTTAACCTATTGTGACTATAACAATCTACAAGGTTAATGTAGGTTGCTTCTCTTTCTCCCCCTCCATTTTTCTGCATTCTTTCGTATCTCAAGTTATCATTACGTATATGTATTGTTGCATTTAAACAACTGTATTGTTGATAATAAAGGTAAATTATTGGTATTGTTCATTATCAATAGCGCTATTTCTATTGGTATTTGTATTGATCCATTTGTAGTGTAATAATGCTCATTGTTATTTCTGTATTATTTTTTATTTTTCGCTAACTGCTTATTTGCTATTACTTTTACCATCATATTTGTACATGTCATATTTGCTGATGTTGCTCTATTGTTGTTGTTGTTGTTGTTTGCTGTTGTTGTTTTTGTCTCTCTGTCTAATCCCCCTCTTGTCCCCACAATTTCCCCCTCTGTCTTCTTTTTTTTTCTCTTTCTATCCCCTCCTGCTCCGGCCCGGCTGCACTAAATGATAATATAAATACATTTAATAAAGTCAAATACAAATAAGGCAACAAGAGAAGTATCCTACACTTCTCTTTTGTAAAGTAAATCTGAACAGCCGACATGGGCATCTACATCAACTATATGATTTGCCTGAGAAGCTGGACAGGACATAAAAAAAAAAAAAAAAAAAAAAAAAAAAAAAAAGAGATGGACAATATCGGAATATCGGATATCGGCAAAAAAGCCATTATCGGACACCTCTACTAGTAAGTATTGTTAATATGATGTTTTAATTGCTAATTTCAAGATCAATTTCAAGTTTTTAAAGCTTAAAGGGAAACTTTTTGGGGAATTTTGCCTATCGTTCACAATCATTATGAGAGACAAGACGACAGAAGTTTTTTGTTTTTTTCCGCATTGTAACGTGTAAAAATCGGCTCGTCCTAGGTGACTAGCAAAGCAGCTAATGGGAGCAATCAATTCTACCAATAAATCACTTTAAAAATGCACAAAAAACAACAACAACTGTACTTCATTTATGTTCTGTAACTTGTATAATAACCAAGCTGTAACAACATTATAATTGTAAAAGCGAACTCTTTTTCTAGTGTACAAACACATCGGCGTGTTGTGGTATTAGCCGTAAAAGTAAACTACGCCGAGAGATAAGCTAGCTTCTACGTCAGCACGAAACACATTTGAGTTTGTAATACACAACACAATGCGTTAGGACACAAATCTATACTGATTGAAAAACATGAACAATCATATTACAGTATCTGTAAAGTACAGTATTAGCCCACATTTCATGTTTTGTGTGCACACAGCTAGCCAGACAGCATATGTACTGTATAGTGTATGGTAATATGTTGCATGTATCATGATCAATATTATAGTGACTCACTCGATGGACAGTTGTTCGTTTGGTCAAGCTGGCCGGGGACGCTACCAGTTTATTTGGCAATCCAAAAATATGGCATAGCTTGGCTCAAAGTTCCGGTTTGCAGCGTGACCATGTCACACTCTCTCAGCTTCCGTCTGCTCCAGCGTTTCACCCTCTTCTTTGTGCTCGCTTCTAGAAGCAGCAGTTCATCGTCCGTATATTTAGTTTAAAAAGATAAAGTTGTGAATTCTCATTTGTTCAAAAATAATCATCTTTGTTGTCTGTTGCCAAGTCTGCTATGATTAGAAAAACACTTGCGTTTGATTCTGGAAGTAGGAATGTAATTTTTCCAGGAAGTCGGAAGTGCATCGCTATCGAAACCGAAATAAATGCGCCGAAGAATTAGTTCCGGCTGTGCATAAAATGGCAAAAATACGGTAAATATTGAACATATTACGTACTGTTATGATTGTGTCTGTTACTATATTATATATAGACTTGCAGCTTGTATACAAACTGTTGATGGAGGGTTTTGAAGTTGTTTTAAAGGGCTTTGAAGGCTACATTGGTGACTCCTATTAGCCGCGTTTTGCAAGCGTTTTTTTTATCTCTTTAAAAAAATAATAAAAAAATAAGACATGTGTCTTCTTGTCTTTCATAATGATTGTGAATGATTGGCAAAATAAAAATAAAAAGTGCAGTTGCCCTTTAAGTATAAGTCTTATTTCAAGAAATCTTATCGATACAATTTTAACTTGTTCAATTGAGTCTTTTGCACATTACAAGCAAATAACTTGTATTATTATTTTTTTACTCTTTTTAAGAGGGGATTTTTCCCAGTGTGAAAATAATATGCGTTAATAAAAGTACTTTTCTTACTAAATGTATTTTTTCTTTTCCATTTTGACATTTCTTTTACACTTTGATATCTAGTAATGCAACAAAATATTGTATCATCATACAATCCAAAACATTTATTGTTTGAATAAAAATAAATACTTAAATATCTCATTGACTTATGGCTCAAAGCAAGTTATCCATTAAATTGTACGCTGTAAAAATTACAATAGACTTTACAGTAAAAGTCTGGCAAAACAGCAGCCAAATTTTTATTTAAAAAAACCATTGGTATCGTCCCCCCCTCTCCTGAAGCAAAGGCTATTATTGAGCTCAGTGATGAATAAGGGAAAGAAAATAATAATCACAATTTTCATATTTTATTTTGTTTTACTTTACTTTGCTCTTCATGAACTGCATTGAAAAAAAAACTGAAAACAATTCTCAATCGTAACAGTTGGGGTGACATGGTTTTGTACTGCATTGTATGACATGTTAATTGAAAACCACTATTTACTATCAAGTGTAGTATTTCTTTTTAGATTAATGTGCTCATTGTAATTTTGTTCGGCAGGATTTCACAAATGGTACATTTACAACTGAATTAATGTATTGTTGAATATTTAAGCCATATGGAACATGCAAAAGTACATTAATTCATTTTGTGTACGGCTTGTCCTCATACGAGGCCCTATTCTCCCGTTGTTTTTCTCCGGGCTTGCACATTTTTTTATTCATATTCTCCCCTCCAGATTGCAGACACGCCCACCCCTCGTATAGGAGACACCAGTGCATAAATTGTGAATGAAGGCGGGCTCATGTCATTTATTTAACTAAGGAAGCTGACTTTACTGTGACACCTTTTTTTTTTTCCAACTCTGTGAATATAATGGAACATGGAGTTTTACGAACACTTGTGAATGTCATTTGAAGAAATATGTATTCATCCAGGCCATGCTGATCGTATGTGTGTTGTCATGGTGATTCGAGGTGTAAACTGTATGCTTGCTAAAACAGTGTCTTCTTCCTGTCAAGTTGTAAGTACATGCACATTTGTTGTACTTCTTATTTAGTGTAGCCATCCTAATGCTATGTTAATATGTGATGTGAAGAGTTCTGTTTAATACAACTGTTAGTGAAGCTGTGACAGCTTCAGGAGGGGCTTGTGTGTGTGTGTGTGTGTGTGTGTGTGTGTGTGTATAAAGTAATTGTTGATGATTACCTCCTCTTCCTTTTTATAGCATCTGATCGACGCTACAGTACAGTAGGAAGGGGATTCATGTGACCCGGTATACCTGATAGGTAAAACGTGACACATTTGGGAGGGGAGTTGGTGCACTCTCCACTTTAGCCACCGTTGGAGTGTTGAATATAATATAACAGGTGTTTTGAGAAAATTCCAGCTTTAACCACATGCGTCAGTTGGTAAGCAGAGTGGCACTTTCCATTATTTTCAGCAATTTGATTAACCCCAACCCTCCTCTACTGCGGGATCCATCCAGGGATGGGCACTCCCCTACTGTGTGTATATATATATATATATATATATATATATATATATATATATATATATATATATATATATATATATATATACTTACTTTATTGTTCAATGATGGCTTTCGCCAGAATCGTATGTATATAATGTCCAATAACCCCAGGATGTCCAAATGCGGCCTATATGCTTGATTGCCTTATGGTGTCCCCTCCCACTCAAGCAGAGATACATCAGGTAAATAATGGGCGTTTAATTTTTTTGATAGTCAATTCAGAGTAGCATTATGGTCCTCTTATCCTCATTCAAAGGATATTTCTGGGTGTCTACAATTGAAGTGATCAGGAAAACGTTGATAGCTTTCTGGAAGTCAAGTATCACTTTATTATGTGTGGTGTACACTGCATCCAAACTTCAAGTGCAATATTGTTTCCCCTTCCAGGGGTGCTAAACTTATTACAGTCTCTAAAGTGGGTAGGAGCAAACGTACTTAAGTTGATGGGAAAATACGAGCAAAGGATGATTTGACAGGGAGCTCCCACATTTTAGGGTTGTTCCTGTCACGGTGCAAGCGCACCCCGCTGCGCATGCCGCTGCGCATTCATCAATGAGCCCCGCGGAGCGCACCTCGGGACACACCCAGGGCCGCTCATCACCTGCACGCGTCACTCCGGCGGCAGCAAGCAGCTGCAATCAATCAGCACTCAGCGCACCTGTCGTTGATGATTGTCCTGGGCTTCTTAAGCCAGTGCAGACCTGCGTTCCGGGCCAGAACGTAATCATTTGTTGGAGTACCGTAAGCGTTCATCGAGCTCTATGCAATCTTGCTCTCTCTCTCTGTTTATTCTCTACCGTCGTGTTTGATTGGTCTCGTGTCTTCCTTGTCGTCCTTCCTGCAGTCTGCCTTCGTTCCACGTGACGAGCTGTGCGTCTCGTCTCCCCTGTGTTTTTCCCCTCTGGTTCTCTGGCTGCCCTTTGGATCTCGACCTCCCGCTTGGACACGGACCTTCGACGCCTCGCTATACCCCCGACTACTTCCTGCTTGTCTCACGGATCTATGAGCCTGCCCTGCCCCTTTTGAACTTGCCTCTCGCTCAACACTCTGGTAACTTAATTCCTACACATAGTCACACACATATACACCCTTTTGGCTCAGTCAAACTCCATACCATAGTTTACTATATTATTGGTTGTTTATATATACATATATATATATTTATATATATATATATATATATATATATATATATATATCACATTTTCACCTATGGAACATTTAGTGTCTCCAATTAACCTAACAGTTGAAGGGATGTGGGAGTAAAAAACACCCCAGGAGAACATTTAAACTCCACGCATACATAAATCTGAATCCTCGTTTCCCGACTAAGAGGCCAAAATGCGAACCACTAGGTGACCGTGTGGCCCCATATGAAACATATTAAAAGCAATTATTTCAATCATAGCATGCATATGCTACACACAAATAGGCACTTCTGCGAAAGCATCTGTATAACGGAAAAAAAAGCCAAGCTGCACGTAATTACGAGACTTGCACCTGCACCTTTTCACAGAAGTATGTCTGCTTAAGACGAAAAGCTATTCAGTTTGATAAAATGATTGTGCACACCTGATCTCAGGCACTCCAAGCCGAGATCATGTGCGCATTGATCCGCTTACACACTCAAACCATGAAGACACATTCAAAACTTGGGATGCTGCCTCCAGATGTCACAAAACCCTAGAGTGTATTCAGAGATGACATAATGCTGCTACTTGCAAAATGT
The DNA here is from genome assembly GCF_033978685.3 of Nerophis lumbriciformis. NCBI lineage: Eukaryota > Metazoa > Chordata > Actinopteri > Syngnathiformes > Syngnathidae > Nerophis > Nerophis lumbriciformis. The sequence continues at coordinate 24,659,276 of NC_084556.2, forward strand.
GAAAATGGTAATATATAATACATGCCCGTCTGTCGTCTTGTCTCAAAAGGAGCAAAAAAATCCAAGTTATGATGTTTAATTCAGCCATTCAACCACAAATGTTTACTGAGAGGAAAGCACCCACGGGGTGTATTCAGATTTTATTACCACATTCTATCAACAGTTTGATTCATTAGGGTAACATTTGCAGCAAAAGAATATGTCCTTCTTGCTTTTGGCTGTCTGTAACAATTCGCCCGGTCAATAGAATAAACATATTCTCAACAGCTATTTCAGCCTACTGCCTGAAGCTGCCTCTGGGATATTCACCAGAGAGTTGCATGCGAGCAAAAAATGAGAAATAAAGTGCATTACTGATAAGCATATTAGCACTTGGTGAAAATAAAGCGGTTTGGTTCATGAAGAATCTCATTTTGTCAGCTGCCAAGGGTGAAAGTCTATTGGCAGAGTGGCTTGATGAGCTTTGACAAGTTGGGCCATCTAGAGGAGATGTGTGCTGATTATTTGGATTGGGCTTCTCTCTCTCTGTCTGGCTCCACCAATGCTGTCATGATGCCAAAATACTCTCTTCCGGTCTGCCCGAGTGTCTGAAAGGGACTTTGGGCTTGCTACTGCACACTTGTGATATTTAAGTACAAGCCCACGGTGCATCAACTATTAATGCAATGCTTCTATAAAACCAGCTGGGTGAGAACAACAATCATATTGGTGGGGCTGTTATTGTTGGGAGTGAAATGGTCTTATGCTGTACATACACGGAAAAAGATATGCGGAACGACGTAATGCGTCCCACGCTCGAACCCCTAGTTGCTTGCCCACATGCCACAGATCCTGCACCATGTCGCAACAGATGCTCTGTCAATAATGCTTGCTCCAGTGCCACACAACTCCCTGGTGGCCAAGTCGGGAGGAGGAGAGTGAATGAAAGCGAGGGGGATGACTGAATGAGTCAGTTTTTGGAGGCGCGTCAAGAAGGAAAGGATCACGGGCAAGAGCCCAGATCATCCGATGAGTACATCGAGATGCCTTGGCTACACCAGAGGAAGCGAAAGTAGCAGAAAACCTCCGGATGAAGTGTTCTCCTTTTTCCATCTGCTCCACAGCGCAGCAGGGAGCAACAACGCCGTAATCTAGTAATCTCAAAATGAGTCATGTTGTGATCCTTTCTGGAACAAGAAAGAGACTCAGTGCATCATCACTAAAATGTAAAAAGAGACACTTTGCTACGGTGTCTCATTACCATATTTCTGGACTATAGAGCGCACCGGTATATTAGCTGCATCCACTAAATTTTAGGGGGAAAATTATTGTTTCATATATTAGCCGCACGGGACTATAAGCCGCAGATATATCTGTTGCAAAATTAGTTATTTACACATACAAATTCTGTAAATGTTTATTTACATACCGTTTGGAAACAATTACGGTATGTAACAAAACAGACGTTATCGTCATGGACCCACTAGCTGCTGAAGCTAGCGCTCCAATCAGTTAAACAGACTCAATAACCCCATGGTGACGTTTTGGTTAGTTTACTGCGGAATTTGTGAAAGTGAAACAATACAAAAAGAATGCCGTTGTAAGTTAATAATACTAAAACTGACACTCGTAGACGCGCTAGCATAATAGCTATTGCTAACGACACTAGCGGCATGACATTACGATAGAACGTACAAATATGTATGAACATACTCCTACAAACATCGCACATGGGACGGTTTAGTGAGTATAAACAGTTATAGTTACACTGTAAAACTTACAAACCTTGCTTGAAGTAACAATTAAGGTATGTATCTGCAGCTAATATATGTAAGAAAAAATATGTGGTGCAGCTTAAATACCGGTGCGCTCTATAGTCCAAAAAATAAGGTATATTCTTTAGAGAACCAGCGTCCACTGCGGTGGACATTTACTTTTTGCATTTTTTTTTTGCAATGCTAACAAAAGAAATAGACCAAAAACAAATGTCAATTGCCGAAGATGTTGGTTTTCAGGAAGAGATAAAAGCAAGCTTGTTCAAGATGAGACATGTTTTGTCGTCTGTGTGTGCAGGGTTAAAAAGTATTATATAAGTCCCTTTGAGGCTGGTAAATTTTAGACTTTACAAAACATCCTTTGTATTTCAGTTTTCAATCTAGAAGAAAAAGCCTTTGTGCGACTGCAAAGAACATTTTATCAGTCGACCCAATTAAGGTTTCAATCGTCAAAGGATCTGCTTATGGACTTGGAATTAGCACCTCAAGTAACTCCAGCAAAATTCTACCCAATTATTCTAGTTTGGCGTCAACTCCTGCACTGATGCTAGTAGTTGGGAAAACGGAACGTAAACAACAAAAGTGAATGCATTATTTTTTCCCTTCACACATTAAATCAGAACCCATTTCATGAGAGCTTTTGGAGCTGTCACGCTAGCAACGGCATGGTGATGAATGGATTTTGCAGGTATGAAATATTGCAACATCATTTTAAACAGCATTCGAACACACCCATCAGGCATCTTCATTTACGCCACGGTGTCACCACACATGGACCACTATATTGAATGTACACTTTAACATGAGCTGGGGGGGGGAAAAATACCACAATGTTTGCGAGATATTCCTGCTGTCATCATCCATCATAATCTAGCCTGCATTTCGCCCAGCTGTCAAAATTGTTCTCCACAATTCACTTAGACAGTGTCAACTCAACTCTGATACTTTAGTAGCCGCTGTAATGAGCACTGGTCTGGAGACTAAAAGAAACAAACACATGGATCCTTCCTCACGCCTTGCTTGCTGGATCCAAGACTTTACCACACCCACTTCCAATTGTTGTTGCTGCTGGAGGCGATTGTTATACATATACGACTATGAGCCTAGCATGGCCAGTCTTTGCCAGCTGGGAACCACAGCGCTTTGTCTCCACTACAACTGTCAGTTTATCCCACGGCAGACTAATCTTTGCTTGTTGCTTGCTTTGGGCTTTTATTAAATATAATAATAAAAAAAAGAGTTAGGCAGTCCAGGATTGATTAATCATACCCATATATAGTATCACTTTTGGGCAGCAAATCATTTGGTGTAATTAATCAAACAAATTTGGGAGAAAAAAATAATATACCCAGGCCCAGGGAATATTTTTGAACAAATCTGTGATCCATTTATTTTAATACTGTGAATAAGTATATAATAACTGAGGTGCATAGCCAGACAATGTAAAGCAGGGGTGTCAAACTTGTGTTAATTGTTGGCCTTATCGCAGGTATGGCTGCCTGTAACTAAATAATATTTGAATATGAATGTATAAGGAGTCGTCTTTTTATAATATTAATGTACACAACTGCCTGTAAGCGCTGTAAGAGTTAACACAATAATAACGCATACTTGCCAACCCTCCCGGATTTTCCGGGAGACTCTCGAAATTCAGCGCCTCTCCCGAAAACCTCCCAGGACAAATTTTCTCTCGAAAATCTCCCGAAATTCAGGCGGAGCTGGAGGCCACGCCCCCTCTAGCTCCATGCGGACCTCAGTCCGCTTTCCCACGATATAAACAGTGTGCCTGCCCAAACACATTATAACTGTAGAATGATGGAGGGCGAAGTCTTGGTTTCTTATGTGGGTTTATGGTTAGGCAGTTTCATTAACGTCCTCCCAGCGCGGTAACAACACACAACAACAGCAGTCATGTTTTCGTCTACAGTAAAGCAGTTCGTCTGCCGTAAACAGCAATGTTGTGACACGCTTAAACAGGACAATACTGCCATTTATAACATCAATAACATATACAGCTTTTAGAGAGTGCAGTGCACAACTGCGCACACAACAAGGAGACGAAGCAGAAGAATGAGGAAGATACAGCCATGGCGACGAGTAACATGAAGAAATACGCTTTGTTGCACCTTTCCTGCCTGAGTCCGGCGATTAGTTGCAAATCTTGCTTTATTGATTTCTTGCACACAGCCAATCCAACACAAACTAGTCCCCGCCCGCACTCACGCTACCGCTCCCTCTCTTCTCTCACCCACACACTCACTGACGTCACTCACCTCACATGCTCACCTATTAAAGGGCCACACACACACACATACGCTACTCTCATAACAGCTTGTAAGTTCCAAGCCGCAGCTGCGATTGGACCTGGATAGCCTCCGAGAAGAAGTAGTGTACTACCAAGTGCTTGGCACTGAAGATCTTCCTCAGGAAGCAAAGATTGACCGGTTTTGGGCCATGCTAGGGAGAGATGGAAGATTCCAGACTCTAATGCATTTGATGAAAGCACTTTTGTGCGTGCCACACATCAATACATCATCCGAGAGGGTGTTCAGCATGGTTAGAAAAATAGTGACAGAGAATAGAACAAGGATGGACAATTCAACCCTTAACTCAACAATGAGTAGATGAGTGTTATTTGTGTGTATATGTGTAAATAAATGAACACTGAAATTCAAGTATTTATTTTATTCATATATACACATATATATATATTATAAAATAAATATATATATATATATATATATATATATATATATATATATATATATATATAGCTAGAATTCACTGAAAGTCAAGTATTTCTTATATATATATACAGTATATATGAAATACTTGACTTGGTGAATTCTAGCTGTAAATATACTCCTCCCCTCTTAACCATGCCCCCGCCCCAACCACGCCCCCCGCCCCACCCCCGACCACGCCCACCCCACCCCCCCCCCCACCTCCCGAAATCGGAGGTCTCAAGGTTGGCAAGTATGTAATAACGTGTTAACTAGAAGTTCCTTTAACGGCGCAAATTTTTTTAAGGCGCGATTATTGTCTATTGTGAGCTAACTGTGGTGCTGAATTTCCCCCAGGGATCAATAAAGTACTTTCTATTCTATTCTATTAACATGCATGCGTCCTGACTCCATCGCATAGTGTGGGGAAATTAATGGCATTTAATTACTGTTGAGCCACAAGCTCGAATATAGTGAGCAAAAATGCACAAAAAAAGGGTGACATTATGGAAATATTATGTTCAAAGCCATGGCAAGTCACTCTCTGGACAAGGCAATACTATTTTATCTTTGATCGCTTTGAGATGACATCATTGGAGAAAACGCCTGCTGGCGCGCTTTGCCGCTTGTAGAGAGGAGAAGCATCACGTCTGTGTTTACATTACAGCTGAGTGCACTGATAACCTTAAAATTTAGGTTGTTGCACCTTTAGTAAGATGGAATACAAGCTCAGCAGAAAAGAAAATACTGTAGACAGTACCAATCACACACTTCCGGCTCCACAATAATAGCGCTACGCCTGAGAAATTGTCTTACATTACGATCAAGCTTTGTCAAAGATGTTTTGTAATGTAATCTGTGATATTGCTATCCAAATACATGTTTTAAAGTGGACATTATTTTGTAACCTGTTCTGATTGATAGTTCGCAATTACAAAATGTTTAGCAGGCTGAATAATACATTTGATTAATACATAGGAAAGGTTAAAACATTGTCATGCAGTAATATGAATGAAATTAACTTGTACAACAGGCAATGTACAGAATTTCAAAATATTCTTTTCAAGTAAAATATGTCCCAGACGCTCCAGTTTCCAAAAATGCTGTCCATTCAAGCCCAAGATTTATGAACTGTCAAAATACTGTTAGATGATTTATCCATCAATAAATCCGCACCTGACCGTACATAGTCCTCTGGTCTGTTGTTGTTGTATATCATTGGCCACAACAATGGGCAAGTGTGTGTGCTTGTTATTGTCCACACTAAGTGGCACATTATCGGCATTAACTTGGAGGACAAAGTAGGGCACACAAACACATACCGCCAAGAGACACAGATAGAAAATAGATGGAGTAGCGACACACACTATTTTAATTATCCCCTTGTCTAACCTGCCCTCCAATTACAAATAAGAATGTATAATAATCCCTCTATTGATGCATGAAAGACAGGACAATAACGTGGCAGCTGAACACAAGCAGAATAAGAAGTTAATTTCAAAAAGAAACAAAAGACGGTGAAGAGCTAAAATGAGCTGATTAGAACAAACGGTTATCTTGGTTTACATTCTAAACAAATAATTGCTTCTCACTTATAGCGTCATGATGTTGCATGTTTGTATAAACTATGAGAGAGGAGATGTTTTATCACCACCAGAGACTTGAAGCTAGAACCCATGATTACATTTATGATAGCGCACTTAAACGATAAAGAGACTGCAGAGATTGGCGTAATGAATACGCACTGACTAATTTATGATGGCTAATTGGCAGCATATTTTCTCATCAAATAAAGGTTTGGTTCAACGATGAGCAAAGGGACTTTCACACATTGTTACTTTTGTTTTTTGGAAAATATCTTGCCAGGAGAGTCAGAGTCAGAATCAGAAGAGTCATTACCTCTCTATGACATGTACTCTATTGCATTACTCTTACATGATATTTCGCAATACAGTCGACACAGACTGGCTGACTTGCATTTAAATTATGTGTAACTAGATAATAAGTAGAGGTCAATAACAACACGACCACACATGTCAACATAAATGGAACGATTTATTTTTTATGTGTTGAAATGGCCCCTTTGAGCCTTTCAACCGTGTATGTTGATGAGTAGGAGAGTTGTTGACTTAAGCGGGTTCCACTGTATATATATTGTCTTAAAACAAACGTACTTCACGGGAAAAAATAGGGAGAAACAAAAAGTAATGAGCTTTTGTTGTTGTTCACAAAAACAAAATAATAAAATAATAAGATGTAATATACAAGGTTATTTCCAATCTGATAATGTTGGAAAACACAATTTCCGTAAATTCCGGACCATAAGCCGCTACTTTTTTCCGAGGCTTTGAACCCTGCATCTTAGAAAACAGCGGCTAATTTATGGATTTTTCTTCACTGACAGTCATAATGCAAATAGTTTTAAAAAAAGCAAAGCAAATACACCATATAGGTGTGTTATTGTCTGTGCTATGGCACCATCTCGAGTTTGCTCACTGCAGGTGCTGCTCTGCGGCATTGACCTTCTGTTTAGACTGAAACTTCAACCGGAAGTAGAAGTGGTGATCCATCTTCTAGCCCAGTGGTTCTCAAACTTTTTTCAGTGATGTACCCCCTGTGAAAATTTTTTTTATTCAAGTACCCCCTAATCAGAGCAAAGCATTTTTGGTTGAAAAAAAGAGATAAAGAAGTAAAATACAGCACTATGCCATCAGTTTCTGATTTATTAAATTGTATAACAGTGCAAATTATTGCTCATTTGTAGTGGTCTTTCTTGAACTATTTGGAAAAAAAGATATAAAAATAACTAAAAACTTGTTGAAAAATAAACAAGTGATTCAATTATAAATAAAGATTTCTACACATAGAAGTAATCATCAACTTAAAGTGCCCTCTTTGGGGATTGTAATAGAGATCCATCTGGATTCATGAACTTAATTCTAAACATTTCTTCACAAAAAAAGAAACCTTTAACATCAGTATTTATGGAACATGTCCACAAAAAATCTAGCTGTCAACACTGAATATTGCATTGTTGCATTTCTTTTCACAGTTCTTTTTGACAGACATTTTAGTGAGGGTAAACCATCATGGCATGGGGGGAAACTCTGGGTATATGGTAATGAATGGAATAGCCTACTTGATTTGATGTTCAGTTTATGAACTTACATTCATATTTTGTTGAAGTGTTATTCAATAAATATATTTATAAAGGATTTTTGAATTGTTGCTATTTTTAGAATATTTAAAAAAAAAATCTCACGTACCCCTTGGCATACCTTCAAGTACCCCCAGGGGTACGCGTACCCCCATTTGAGAACCACTGTTCTAGCCTAACACAGCATTTTTACTCGTATTGATTCATCATTCATCAATCCAAGCAAGGTTTGTAATTTTACAATATAAGAAAAACAAGTCATACTTACACATTTTTTTTTACGGGTTATCGTAATGTAGCTTGGGTTGTTAGCGTTATCTAATATGCTTACACGTGTGTCTTCGCCAGTATTATTAACTTATAATTGCATTATTTTTGTATTGTTTCAGTTTCATAAATTTACCAAAACATCGCCGTGTGGTTATTGAGTCTGTTTAGCTGATTAGAGAGGTAGCTTCTGCAGCTAGTGTGTCCATGATGATTACTTTTGTTTTGTTTGTCAGCTGTTTTACTGCTGTGATACAGAAACTGTTTGGAAATGATTAAGATATAGAAATGAACATTTACACAATCGTTCCGTGTAAATAACTAATTTCTAACTAATTCCGGTTTATAGTCCGATGCGGCTAATATATGGAAAAACTTTTTTTCCCCTCAAATTTAGTGTGTGGGGCTGATATCCAGGTGCGCTTTATAGTTCGGAAAATACGGTATGAAAAAACATTTGGTCGACAACCCCAACAAATGTCTCCTCTCTGCTAATCAACAAGGACATTTTTTTGTATGAAATCCTAAAAAAATCTCCACAGGGTTCCACAAAGTAAAGATTAAACGGTTTTCTATTCACATTTTAGCTTGAGAGAATGAGAAAGGCTTTTTTTTGTTCAGGTGTCTTGAATGATTCTCTACTCATATGTCATGTAGCTTGTCTGTGCCAATCCTATTCCCTGTACATTCAAGCCCCCCAGCCGTGACAACAGCTTACAAAATGCTACAGTGCAGCATGAAGGCATCCTCTCAGTGCAGAAGGAGTGTGATGGAGAGCGAGCACCATGTTATGTCCAACGGTCAGATAAGCTCCGGAGGCACCGAGGACAAATCGAGTCCTTCTGCTCTGTTGGAACCGGACTGAAAAATTGGCACCCTTGTTTTGAAACAAAGACATGCATTCTAACATGTGTCGTTCCTTGACTAAAGCATGCAATATCTGAAAAGATGGTGCTTGTACAGAAGTAAACAGTCATTTCAAAACAACAATGCTCACTTACATTAAGCTTCTATCATACACATGGTCCTTCCTTAATATGGCACAGCTCACAAGACATTTTTGGAGAACAACTTGATTTGTGCGTGTCCAAAGCATACTAAAACAACAAAGGGTTAACAAATAAAAGGTATTTATCTTCGACACTTTTATACCACCTGGTTTTTGTTAGTAATCTGTTCTGAATCATACAAAAAAACAAATGTAAATCCAATGACTATGTTCCAGACACCCAAATATATGAACAAAACCCATTTTATGAAGAATTACTCACATTTTAGACGCTAAAAACAATGTGAAATACATGCAAATGTAAGAATAAATGAACATGTAATTTCACTTTGAATTTTTTCAAGACTCTTGCTAGTAAAGACACCGATGAACGGAGAGGGAATAGCACCTTCGTACTTTACGAGTTATTTCTTGAATTAAATAAATAAATAAATGATAAATGGGTTGTACTTGTATAGCGCTTTTCTACCTTCAAGGTACTCAAAGCGCTTTGACACTACTTCCACATTTACCCATTCACACACACATTCACACACTGATGGAGGGAGCTGCCATGCAAGGCGCTAACCAGCACCCATCAGGAGCAAGGGTGAAGTGTCTTGCTCAGGACACAACGGACATGACGAGGTTGGTACTAGGTGGGGATTGAACCAGGGACCCTCGGGTCGCGCACGGCCATTCTTCCACTGCGCCACGCCGTCCCTCAATAGTTTTTCTCATCTTATTTATCATAGTGCTGTCACTTGCAACTTTCTTTGGTGGGATATTTTGCAGTTGTAAATAATAACAAATAAATTATAGCGACTGAGTCACCAAAGCGTGGTGTTCTTTGTTTGGGGACTGGATTCTACGTAATGATAGACGGGCAACAGACACGTGTTTTATGCGCAATGTTTGGTTGTACACTACATGACACTTACAATGTTCCAATTAGGGTTCATTTTTTCTGTCGATTCCAATCGTCCTTGAGTGAGATCAGCTGATACCGATGACATGTATTAACTTAAAATTTTCAAACGTATTTATGTGTGTGTCAGTGAGAGTTTAACTATATCAACATAATATTTAAACTATATTCTAATTCCCTTTTATCACATACAATTGTTTGGGCAAAATAAAGTTAATAGTACACAATAAATAAACAAAAGTAAAAACTTTATTCTACTCTTTTAAATCCTTTGGATTTTCCCCTCAAAGTAATCCTCTTTTCAGGGAATTATTCCCCACTAAGAAAAAAATATACAGTATTTTGAGAAAATAAAAATTTCGCTCTAATCACTCATTATCAGTCATATACTGATACTACCTTTGATATCGACAACACCAACGTATGTACTGTATCAATCAACGTAACACCAAGAGTAGTTGTTATATCATCATTTTATGTGGTCCGGGAAAGCTTGGCACTAATTTGCATCAATAAAGTACTTTATCTTTTCTTACTAAATGTATTTGTTCTTTCTGTGACAGAACATACGACATGAAATGCACGCAATTGTATATATTTCAATTTAATATTACCAATGTAACAATTATTATGTCATCATACATAATTTTTTTTTCCTAAAATAAAAATAAATACTCAAATATTTGCTTGACTTGTGTATGAATCTGTAATAATAATATTAATCATGTTCAAAATGTAATGTTAGTTACATTTGTATGAATTTAGGTTGAAAAGTAGTTATAATTGTAATAACAATGAACTATTACTTGTGTGTTTCCTAATAATGTAACAAGTACTATATTATCATACATTACAAACATGGTTTGTTAACACTAACATAAATATCTGATTGACCTATGATTTGAAAAAAAGTTATCCATTAAATTGTACATTGTAATATAAATAGATTTACGGTAAAAAATTAAAAACCCAAACAACTTGGCTGCTCAGTTGCCAGAATTATACAGTTAAAAAAAACACAACATTGTACCGATTGTCCATTAAGACTAACACAAGGAACAATTTCCCTTGTGGATCAATAAAGTTTGTCTAAGTCTAAGTCTAACACCGCAAAAACATCAAGAACCATAGATTTTACGATAAAAACTGTCCGCTCAGTTGTCAGAATTTTACTGTAAAAAAACAGTTTTATTGTTTTTCTATTTACAGTAATACACCGTAAAAAAAATATTAACCGTTGATCTTACAGTTAAAAACTGGCCGCTCCATTGCCAGAATTTTACCGTTATAAAAATGACACCTTTTACAGTAATTTGCTGTAAAATAACACCGTTAATTATACGATACATTTCTAGTGACTGAGCTGTCAGTCTACAGATTTTTTTTTTACAGAGTACGTAAAAAATATGCATGGGCAATTGTGTAATAAGATCATGAAGTGAATCTTTTGACGTTTATATTCATTTATTACTCACTGTTACAAGTGACCCTCTGAGGGCAGCCATAACTGCACTGAACAGTGAAAACTCGTTTGATACCCGTGCTTTCAAATTGTAATAATCTACTAGTTAATTTCCTGTTAACAGCTGCTTACTTTCTGCTGCGACGTGGTTCCATCTACACTTTTGAAACTTTACTAAACACTTATTTGTTGGTGTGGTTTTAAAGCTAGATCAGTGTTTAGTTTAGCTATAGCATGCCTGCCCCTGGCCTGGTCTAGGTGTGTAACATGTCTACACTTGTCCTAATACTTGAAAATGATACTTAAGATACTGACAAATGAAGTTTATTTGCTCTAATGGAGGTGATTATTATTAAGTAAAGGGAGCGGCTCCACACTGTGGACGGAGACACATAATTAGCTGCTAATCGCTTGTCAGCCAGGGGACTAAAAATAAACACAGTGTCAATCAAAGGGGATCAATGTTTGGGATCGGCATTAAAAGGCATAGATCGGCAATGGCAATCACATACTTTTTCTGGAAAATCGGCCTAAACTGATTGGTGGCCCATGGATCGGCACATCACTACCTGAGACAGTATATTAAACCAGACCAAAATTTTAACTAATATTTTGTCAGAACAAATCATACAAAAAGTGTGGAGTACAAAAACTGAAGTACCACTTAACTTGGATCGTTGTACCATTAAACTGGGATCATGATTCAAAATTGACATTTAAAAATGATACTAGAATCACTAATCCTGATGGTTTTTGTGACATTAGACAGTCAAACAAAAGATAGACAGGCCTATTCATCAGAAGGATTCTACATATCCATCATTCTTCTTTTTGCTTCGAGATCGTATTTCATTTGAAACTTTGGTCTCATATTTTATAGATAAAGAAAAAAGATGCATGGCCAGTGGCAGAAAATATATAACGAGCCTTAAGGCTTTCTGGGGCCACTTGTAACTGAGAGACACCTTCATTCTGTCTATTGATTGTGGGGAAAAAAAGATGAACTGGGCCTTTAGTCACTTGTTGGCATGTGGCTGATGTGTTTAGGCTGTTAAATTATTTCTGTCTGTGATCCTACCTTAGGGTTTAAAGTAATTAACTCAAGCACCCTTGATGGGTCAACCGTTTTTCATTAGAATTTATTGGCTGACTGAATGTCGTATGAAATGTATGACATTTGGGTGTATAGCTATGTGATTTTAACCCATATGTAATATTGAGATGTAGGAAAATATGCTGGTAATACACTGTTGGACAATTTGAAAGTATGGAAAAAGGTAGCATTATAGCTAGAGCTGTCAAACAATTTAAATACTTAATCCCGATTATTTGCAGTTTGTTCATAATTAACTCAAAATTAATTGTGATTAATCACAGATAGATATCATTTTTCATCATTAATAAGTGTACCCTAGACACATCTATTTCAAATCTTTATTACCATGAGAGGACAATTAGTTTGCTTAAATAAAAAAATGGTTTTTTTTTAACATTATGCTTTCTCAAAGAGCTCAGCAGAAAAATTATATAAACACGCTTTTAATGGCATCAAATTAAATGACCTGCAGTGCGTTGGTGCCTTGGCAGATTTTGTAGAGTTACATAATTTGTATTCCCACTGTAATAATAATAATAATAATAATAATAATAACTGGGATTTATATAGCGCTTTTCTAAGTACCCAAAGTCGCTTTACATGTAAAACCCATCATTCATTCACACCTGGTGGTGGTAAGCTACTTTCATAGCCACAGCTGCCCTGGGGTAGACTGACGGAGCACTTGCATTCAGAGGAGAGCTACACCATGTTTAGAAACCAGCACATTAATAAGAACATGTATTGTTATGATCATGTTAGGTAATGTAATCTGTGATATTTCCACCTGAAATATGTGCATCTGATATTCTGTATATTACATGTTGTAAAGTTAATAGTATTCATATCTCTGCATGACCTTCTCTATTTATTATTAAAATGTACTATTCAGCCTGCTAAACATTCTATAATTGTGGACTATTAATCAGAACAGGTTATAAAATAATATACACTTTATTTCAATCTGCCAGAAAACATGTATTTGTGTATTTATGTAGAAATATCACATATTACAATAAAAAACATCTTTGACAAAGTATGATCGTAATGTAAGATGATTTTTCATTTTCTTATGGTAGTTAGGCCGGATGTGACGCATAGCGCTATTATTGTGAAGCCGTAAGTATGTGATTGGTATGAAGAGAGGTGTTTTGACAACGTGAACGTCTCCGACAAAAAATACTCAAGACTTCCTACCTACCGCCTTTCTTTTTCCCCATCTTACAAAAGCAGTTAGTGTAACAATCTACATTTTATATTATCAATGCAATTAATTGTACTCCAACCACGCAAGTAGAGCTCCACCTCTCTGCAAGCGGCAAAGTGCGCCAACAGGCAGTTGCTGGAGTGATGACGTCACACGGTGATCAAAGATAAAATAGTCTTGTCTTGTCGGGAGAACGACTTTGGACACGGGATTTGCATAATGTCCCCTTTTCTTTGTGCATTTCTGCTCGCTATTTTCGAACTTGTGGCTCAACAGTAACTGAATGCCATCAATTTTCCGACACTATGTAATGGACAGAGGGTCAGAAAAGAGTCAGGACGCATGTACATTAATGAAAAATGAAATTAAAAAAATCAGCCTCTTTAAAGAAACTATAGGTAACACATTATTATTGCTTCAACTTTGACAGCCCTAATTTTGTCCAGACCTCAAGTTTTCAGGAGTAATTAAGAGTGTCCCGATTTGATATTAATATCAAATATTGGAGTAATATTAGCAAAAAACAAGTATCGGATGAATTTGGCTCGCCTCTAAGATCTCAGATACAAAGCAGTCGTGCAGCACATTTACAGTTAACATCTAAATGTCCTTCAATAAGCACACAAGTTTGATATTTTCTTGTATTTTAGTAAAGTCATTTACAAAAGGTAAACATGGTAGGCTATAGGCTACTAGGAGCTAGCAGCTACACAACAGCTAAGCACACAATAGCACACAAGCTAGAGAAACGTAAAAAAGTGTTCTTAATTGAAAAATATTGAAGTCCAAAACATCCATCCATCATTCCATTTTCTACCGCTTGTCCCTTTTTGGGGTCGCGGGGGGTCGCTGGAGCCTATCTCAGCTGCATTCGGGCGGAAGGCGGCGTACACCCTGGACAAGTTGCCACCTCATCGCAGGGCCAAGTCCAAAACATGACATTTGTTAATATAGACAATTATCAGCTGCATATTCCTAACAAATAAACAAATACAACGTCTCCAAGGCAGAAGACTATGAGAAAGTCTTCAGTAACAAATGTGTCGGCATCAGTTAACTTCCGGTCATGTCTAGTTTTGTGATTTAGTTATTATTTCTCCGTAATGTTTAGTTGTATTCTTGGGGTCTAATTTTAGTTTCTTCTGTGTACGTGTCGTCCTGCTGCGATGTACCCACTTCCCGAGGGCAGTGCCCCACACCTGTCTCCGGTTAATGAATAGTGTTCCCACCTGTTTGAAAGCTAATCATGCCCCTATATCAGTGGTTCTTAACCTTGTTGGAGGTACCGAATCCCACCGGTTTCATATGCGCATTCACCGAACCCTTCTTTAGTGAAAAATAAAATGTTTTTTTTTCCAATTCAAGACAAAGTTATATGTTTTTTTACTGGTGCACAAAATGAACCGTGCATGAACATCAATCACCTTGTTCAAAGAACAAAACCAACACAGTGCATGAACTCACAACAAATTACACACCTGCAAATCCGATGGAAAATTAGAGGGAACATTGTTCGGGGGTATCCAAAATACGCCAATAGGGAGAAGTTTTTATTTAAACGATGAGTCGGGTTTGTCTTGACGTCCGCGGCAGATGCTCCGCCGAACCCCTGAGGCCGACTTACCGAACCCCTAGGGTTCGATAGAAACCTGGTTAAGAACCACTGCCCTATATATATATATATATATATATATATATATATATATATATATATATATATATATAGTGGTTAGAGTGTCCACCCTGAGATCGGTAGGTTGTCAGTTCAAACCCCGGCCGAGTCATACCAAAGACTATAAAAATGGGACCCATTACCTCCCTGCTTGGCACTCAGCATCAAGGGTTGGAATTGGGGGTTAATTCACCAAAACTGATTCCCGGGCGCGGCCACCGCTGCTGCCCACTGCTTCTCTCACCTCCCAGGGGGTGAACAAGGGTGATGGGTCAAATGCAGAGAATAATTTCGCCACACCTAGTGTGTGTGTGACAATCATTGGTACTTTAACTTTAACTTAAATATATATATATATACATATATATATATATTCATCCATCCATCCATTTTCTACCGCTTATTCCCTTCGGGGTTGCGGGGGGCGCTGGAGCCTATCTCAGCTACAATCGGGCGGAAGGCGGAGTACACCCTGGACAAGTCGCCACCCTGCGATGAGGGCCAACACAGATAGACAGACAACACACATATATATATATATATATATATATATATATATATATATATATATATATATATATATATATATATATATATATATATATATATATACGTAAGTTATCATTGCTTATCATACCTACTGGTGAATATGGGGAGTGACAACAATAACCCTATAACCACAATGACACATGTGACTTGCTGATTATAATCTTTGTGTTGTCTTTCAAGTCCCAGCTGATGTGAGAACACACATACACCTATGCTTTTTTTCACACGGGAATCCTATGTTTGGGGCAAGAGAAGCCATCAGAGGACTTAGTAGTCCTTCTCCATCTCTGCTGTCTGCAAAGACAAGTTAATAAGATGGAGCAGTCCCCGGAGGCAACAGCCGGTGAGAATTATCACATTGAAGGCAGCCAGAAAAACCCAAAAGAACCCAAAGAGGACCTATTAATTATTCCCTCTCACTGCTACGGGGAAAAAAAGTTAATTTGACAATTTGGTAGAGACGGATTGTTTAAAAATGAGGGATTTTCCCCTTCCGTGACTGAATTGTCATACTTCTCAATTTGCATCTTTTCCACTTACCACTCTTGACAGTCTCCCCTCTCCGTGCACGTGTGATGATGCAAGCTCAAGTGGAGGTGCGGGTTTAACACGGCACATATGAGCACATGTAAGCCAAACCACTTCTATGTGACGGCATGTGGCGTGATGAATAAATCAAGCGACATAAAAATAAAGGGAGAGAGGTTCTTCATTGACTTCACATTAACTCCCATTGATTTAAACAAGCCTACTCAAGGAAATATGAACACAACTGTGAGAAACACTCAAGAAACATTGATCATTACACAATTTGTCCCCTTTTATTACAGCCATTGCAATTAAAAATAATTGAGGAGTGAGGAGGGCAGGTGCAGCCCATGAACAACATTTTGCACCAATTAGCGCTACAATAATATTGTCCTGAATATTGCAGATGATGATATTAGCATTTTGATGGAACACAAGCGCCTGCATAAGAACTGCCCTCAAGTGGTGACCACTAGGGAAGAGTCACTTCTGTCTTGGCAAAAACAGGCAGTGAGAAAAAAGGCTCGTATATGATATTTACTGTATGCATATACTGTATCTGTATTATGTA
Organism: Nerophis lumbriciformis; assembly: GCF_033978685.3. Classification (NCBI taxonomy): domain Eukaryota; kingdom Metazoa; phylum Chordata; class Actinopteri; order Syngnathiformes; family Syngnathidae; genus Nerophis; species Nerophis lumbriciformis. The sequence goes on from NC_084556.2 coordinate 24,676,178, forward strand.
AGTGCTTACGTTGAAAGAACAGTTGTAAAACCCTTCCAGAGGTATGCTGACTCAAAAGAGGAGAACGAAGCAAATTCCGGGAAAATCTGGAATTCTGGGTAATTATGGAGCCTGAACACTGCCGGTAAGATTTGGTATCAAAAAAAAAAGTTATTGTAGACAAAGTTGTATTGGCGCCGAAACAAGTTTTGGCAACAAATAAATACAAACGTTGAAATTTTTTTTTTTTAAATTGGTGGATGTTTTTGATGCCAATATTCATATTTTTGTGCTCTTTTCTTGTTCTTGTGTGTTTCAAAGGTTTTTATAATCGCTTCTCTATTTTCTTTTTCTCTATCATCTTGTTGTGGGGCATTCATCCTCCGCTGTTACCATTTCTAAAGTACTGTAAAGTTCTAATTTATGTATGTCAGTAGATTTGCTATGGAAGCGTTAAAAACTACCAGTACAACAAAGATGACGGGGAGAAGACGCTGTCAAAGTGTAGCCGAGTAAAAAAGAACGCCCACAAAATGGCACATCCTGAAGAGACGGTCAGATAGCGAGTTGAAAACGGTCTGTAAAACATAATCTATGAAACATTTTGACCAAAGAACCACCATTACACGTTATGTAGACCACAATGATTAAAAATAGAAAAACATATATAATATGACCCCTTTAATGCGCCTTATAATCTGGTGCACATTTTGTATGAAAATAGACATAAATAGACCCGCATATCAGCAGTGCGCTTTTTAATTCGGTATGCCCTATGGTCTGAAAAATATGTTTTTTTTATTTGGTATTAGAACTAATGATGATGTGAACTATGTTTTTATTAGAACAAATTATGTCTACTATCATACTTTAATAACAATATAAATTATGTTGGTAAAAATGTTATCTTAGTGATCCTAGAGCACTCAAACCTTCGAGTTTCATTGTCGGGCCTTTGGTTGGGACTTTAGGATGGATGTGGTCTGGCCTTCTCTGGGCCTCTGTTTGCTGTTCTCTGGTGGGGGGCTGGGTGGAAAGAACCACAATTGCCTGCTGGTGGCGCTAAATGGAGCTTTAGGCTCAGTGGCCGCTTCCTTCCGGGAGCGACCTGTTTGAAGCCTTGCAGTAGCGAGGAACTGATGGATCGATGCCTATCGATTTTGGTCCAAAGGTGGCGAGACGTACCAATACATGCATATATATATATATATATATATATATATATATATATATATATATATATATATATATATATATATATATATATATATATATATATATATATTAATTCCTTTTCAACCCATATTCAATTGAATGCACTACAAAGACAAGATATTTGATGTTCAAACTCATAAACTTTATTTTTTTTTGCAAATAATAATTAACTTAAAATTTCATGGCTGCAACACGTGCCAAAGTAGTTGGGAAAGGGCATGTTCACCACTGTGTTACATGGCCTTTCCTTTTAACAACACTCAGTAAACGTTTGGGATCTGAGGACACACATTTTGTAAGTTTCTCAGGTGGAATTCCTTCCCATTCTTGCTTGATGTACAGCTTAAGTTGTTCAACAGTCCGGGGCTCTCCGTTGTGGTATTTTAGGCTTCATAATGCGCCACACATTTTCAATGGGAGACAGGTCTGGACTACAGGCAGGCCAGTCTAGTACCCGCACTCTTTTATTATGAAGCCACGTTGATGTAACACGTGGCTTGGCATTGTCTTGCTGAAATAAGCAGGGGCGTCCATGGTAACGTTGCTTGGATGGCAACATATGTTGCTCCAAAACCTGTATGTACCTTTCAGCATTAATGGCGCCTTCACAGATGTGTAAGTTACCCATGTCTTGGGCACTAATACACCCCCATACCATCACAGATGCTGGCTTTTCAACTTTGCGTCTATAACAATCCGGATGGTTCTTTTCCTCTTTGGTCCGGAGGAAACGACGTCCAGTTTTCAAAAACAATTTGAAATGTGGACTCGTCAGACCACAGAACACTTTTCTACTTTGCATCAGTCTATCTTAGATGAGCTCAGGCCCAGCAAAGTCGATGGCGTTCTGGGTGTTGTTGATAAACGGTTTTCGCCTTGCATAGGAGAGTTTTAACTTGCACTTACAGATGTAGCGACCAACTGTAGTTACTGACAGTTGCTTTCTGAAGTGTTCCTGAGCCCATGTAGTGATATCCTTTACACACTGATGTCACTTGTTGACGCAGTACAGCCTGAGGGATTGAAGGTCACAGGCTTAGCTGCTTACGTGCAGTGATTTTTCTAGATTCTCTGAACCCTTTGATGATATTACGGACCGTAGATGGTGAAATCCCTAAATTCCTTGCAATAGCTGGTTGAGAAAGGTTTTTCTTAAACTGTTCAACAATTTGCTCAGGCATTTGTTGACAAAGTGGTGACCCTCGCCCCATCCTTGTTTGTGAATGACTGAGCATTTCATGAAATCTAATTTTATACCCAATCATGGCACCCACCTGTTCCCAATTTGCCTGTTCACCTGTGGGATGTTCCGAATAAGTGTTTGATGAGCATTCCTCAACTTTATCAGTATTTATTGCCACCTTTCCCAACTTCTTTGTCACGTGTTGCTGGCATCAAATTCTAAAGTGATTATTTGCAAAAAAAAAATGTTTATCAGTTTGAACATCAAATATGTTGTCTTTGTAGCATATTAAACTGAATATGGGTTGAAAATAATTTGAAAATCATTGTATTTCGTTTATATTTACATCTAACACAATTTCCCAACTCATATGGAAACGGGGTTTGTAAAAAAAAAAAAAATTAAATATATATCTATCTATATATATATATATATATATTTATATATACAAGCGATAGAAAAGGGATAGATGCTATATACGTATATATATATATATATATATATATATATATATATATATATATATATATATATATATATATATGTATATGTATATGGTTATATATGGTGTGATGTTATTTTATTGATGTTGGCTGTTTTTAGTCAGCTCAGAACTTAAAAAGAGAATTAAATGAACGAAGACTACCCAAAATACCCAAACAAAGATTTTTAGACATTAGTGCTGACATTTACAGTTTGCTTTGTTAAATGATGATAATATCATCGTAATACGTCATCAAATATTCATGGTATCGTGGCATTTTAAAAAGGCCCCAAACTGACAGTGAGAAAGAGGTTGAGAGCAATAGATGAGAAAGGGAGAGAGGATGGAAAAGGAATGGAGCACACAAGTGTTGGGGACAAAGACTTAGAGTGAGGGAGACTGGGAGAGAGAGATCATAGGGTCGGGGACAGAAGAACAGCCAACGATAAACGAATTCCCAAGTGAAAAGGAGGGACACGGAGACATTACAGAACAAAAAGAGAAGACAGAAATGACATTTCTTAAGGGACTGCTGTATGGCATGTGTAGGGAAAAAATTAAATGTGAGGACCAGAGAGAGATGGAAAGGCAGGACAGGGCATGGGGAGAATGGAATGAGAAAGAGCAAGAAACAAAAGGGAAAGTGTGTGACAGGTAAGAAAAATTCATGAGAAATAAGACGGGAGAGGCTTACGGCCGCAGTCAGCTTGAAAGTTGGGGGACAGAGAAGAACATGTGATATGGATCCTTTGGGGCAGCATGTACTGTGAAAAAAGCTCCAGAAATGGGAGATGAATAAAAAAAAGACTTTCTTTTTGAAGGTGATTTCCCTGGCAGGTAACTGGAGCAGAGATAGACAAAGGTGAGAAAGAGATTGGGTTGGCAAAAAGGAGAATAGCAAAAAGCACAAGGGAATGGGGGAAAAAATGAAATGTGTGAAGTGACATAGGCGAGGAAAAGATGAGAGCTGGAGATAAAACCATAAGAGCGACAACTGCCTTTGATGCCACCACTCTTCACCTGTAGCAGTTTGGAGTGAGGCATGTGCATATTACAGTGTACGTGTGTGTGTGTGTGTGTGTGTGTGTGTGTGTATGCATAAGAATATGTGTGAACCCCCTGAGCTCATGTATCTGTTATGATGAAGTTCACACAAGCGTATAAAGATTGGATTGATACGGCATTTGTAGTGCGTAAGGAGTCGGATGGCGCATGCTTGGCGTACACAAGCACTAAAGTTGCCACTGGAGGGTTGAAGAAAGACGCTCAGAGTCCCCGACCAAAGTTTGCTTGACTGACAGACAAGCACAGCGAACCTTTCAAAGAGAACTCTTGTCTTTATTCGCCATGTCTTACAACAGGCTGTATCAAAGCCAGGACAAGCTGCCGTGAGAGGTATCAAAAACATTCACACGCACCTTCACCTACTCCGACACACTCTAAAATGTCTTGTAATGCATTTTCTGAGCACTTAAAAATAAAGGTATATTTACGTGACAAAAACCTAATTGTGCGTAAACACGCTAATGTGCACCCCCTGTATTGAGTAGCAGTGCAGTAAATTTAGGGACAATTTATTGATGTGGTCCTCCATTGTTGTTTTGGAAGTGACTTATTCATACATGACTGGACTAAATGTTAAGTAACCATGCACATATCTTCCTCCAACCTTCAGTGATTAAATCAGATGTTTTCAAATTAGATCCATTTTCAAAAAACAGGTATGGGCCATATACAGGGCACGTCCAACTGGTAGGGGGCCACGGGGAAGACCAAGGACACGTTGGAGAGACTATGTTGCTCAGCTGGCCTGGGAAATTTGGGAGCTATACAAAGTCTTGAGTTCCCAGGAAGTAAGTCTTGGACTCTGTGCTTAGGCTTCTGCCCTCGCAACCTGACCCCAAAAGAGTGGAAGAAGATGGATGTGTGGAGGTCTGGGCCGAGGGGTCCAGCAGGGAAACCCAGACTTCTCTGTCTATGGCGACCTCTTCCAGTTGTACTGTCAGGACAATGAGGTGTTCCCTGTCCAGTCTGTCTTGGGTCTATCCTACATGCCGGAAACACCTCACCAGGTAAGCATCCGGTCTAGATGCTCAAATCACCTCAACTTGCTCCTCTTGATGTAAAGAAAGACATTTCTACTCAGAGCCCATCACGGATGACCAGCTTGGTCACCCGATCTCTTTAGCCAGCCTAAAGTGGGAACTAATTCTGGCCACCTATTTGCAACCTTCCTCTTTTTGTCACTACTCAAAGTTTGCGATAATAGAACAAAGATTGACCGGTACATCAAAAGCTGTGCTCTTTTCCTCAGCTTTCTTCTTGGCACAATTCCATTGGTACAGCAACTGCATTACTGTAGACTGCACACTACAGCCTTCAAAACCCTAAGATACTTTACTCCTAATTCAATACATTTCAATACATTTAATGGTCATAATTTTTTGTAATTTGCCTTTTACCAGTGAACACCCAAGCACATTTAATTGAAATTAGCGGGTGAGTTTTTGCATAATCTGTACTAAATGACTAACAAACATGCACACCAACTAATTGAGCTAAAGACCAATACTTCTTGCCTTTAAGATTTCAATCTGAGTGGAGGTGATGATGGTTTACTTTTAAAACATTCAATTTTTAGATGTTTGGGTCTTTGCCAATGGTCAAAACGACATCTTAAAACTGCATAACAACTGCGGTTTAAACAGCCGTGAAGAGAACAGAGCGTAGCAGAAGAGAGACTGGCTGGGGCGATTAAGGTTTGTTAAAACATACGTTACTCTCCAAAGTTGATGGCCTCTATCTACAAACGCATTACAGGTTGTCTTTTAAGAAAAACCTCTTTCAACATAAGCCAGCCACAATCACAGGCTCACATTTATACAACTGCAATGCATGCATAGATGAACGCACACCTCCCACCGCATCTCTTCCCACTATTGTTGCCAATTCCATGACGGCCAAAGCCCAATAAAGACAGAATAAAAGCCAATCCGCAGAGGGCTTATTAATCACCCTTAATCACCTCGCATGTAATCCTGAAATAACCTCATGAACTATTGATGAGCTGCCATATCAAGGTCTCTTATATCTGCGAGGGCTTTGAGTCAGCCAAAAACAGAGTATGATGCCACAGACGCCGCCCCTGACCCTGATAATTTAGCAAATTCAGATTTATTGCACATCGTTATGAACTGCACCCATGTGTACAGTACACAGTGGGTGGCTGTTTGTCTGTTTGTGAGCAAATGTGTGTGGAGTGGACAATGTCACATAGATAAAGTGGCTGGGTGAGTGTTCGAGGACACAGGCAGAAACCTCCATTACTTCGACCAAGGAAGTTATGTTTTAATTCCATCCATCCAGCCGTCCATCTTCTTCCGCTTATCCGAGGTCGGGTCGTGGGGGCAGCAGCCTAAGCAGAGAAGCCCAGACTTCCCTCTCCCCGGCCACTTCGTCCAGCTTCTCCTGGAGGATCCCGAGGAGTTCCCAGACCAGCCGGGAGACATAGTCTTCCCAATGTGTTCTGGGTATTCCCCGTGGCCTCCTACTGGTCGGACGTGCCCTAAACACCTCCCTAGGGAGGTGTTCGGGTGGCATCCTAACCAGATGCCAGAACCACCTCATCTGGCTCCTCTCGATGTGGAGAAGCAGCGGCTTTACTTTGAGCTCCTCCCGGATGACACCCTATCTCTAAGGGAGAGCCCCGCCACCCAGCGGAGGAAACTCATTTCGGCCGCTTGTATCCGTGATCTTGTCCTTTCGGTCATAACCCAAAGCTCATGACCATAGGTGAAGATGGGGACGTAGCTCGACCGGTAAATTGAGAGCTTTGCCTTCCGGCTCAGCTCCTTCTTCACCACAACGGATCGATACAGCGTCCGCATTACTGAAGACGCCGTACCGATCCGCCTGTCGATCTCACGATTCACTCTTCCCTCACTCGTGAACAAGACTCTGAGGTACTTGAACTCCTCCACTTGGGGCAGGGTCTCCTCCCCAACCTGGAGATGTGACTTCACCCTTTTCCGGGAGAGAACCATGGACTCGGACTTGGATGTGCTGATTCTCATCCCAGTCGCTTCACACTTGGCTGCGAACTGATCCAGTGAGAGCTGAAGATCCTGGCCAGATGTTTTAATTCTTATTTTTTATTTGGCGTGTTGGCTGTTGTATGTAATGGGTTGCTTGGCGCTAGGTATGGAAATTGAAAACCGGTTTCCCAGTGTATCAATTCCTTGGACTCGCTTGCCATTTTTTTAAACAATTCTCTTAAAAATTCCAGTGTTATTACGCAACGTACGTAGTGACGTCAGAGAGCACCATGGCACCCAGGGCGTAGAAAAATCCCATAGTTTGGCTATATTTTAGGATAAACCATTGTAACAGTGTTTACCTGTAGTAATTGCAAGACTGCTATTTCGTCAAAAGGAGGACATACGAGCAATATTCTGAAACATTTAAATACACAGCATGCTATAACTATAAATCAATGTCGCATTTTTTAACCACTCCAATGTCACCCCAGCAGCAGTAATGCTAGCACTTCATCTGAATACAACAGGTACTAACACCGTTCATCATGTTAGCACTATTACCTGTTAGATTGAAAGGAATGCCTTCTTATTTTGATGAGCATTACGAGAGACAGATTCTGACTGGTTCCGAGGCGGGCAGTAGGTACCAGCTCCAGCTGATGTCTGCCACTAGACAAATGTCACCAAGCAGTGAATTGGTTTGTGGTCAAAAACATGCACCCATTTTCCACAGTAGACACTCCTAATTTTTGGTAGGTGAACGTTCAATTGAAGTGAGATAAATGTGCATGTTTTCCTCCAACTAGATTTTCACAGACCTCTATTATACAGGTGAGACTCACAACATGTGAATATCGTGTAAAACATTCATGTCAGCAATTCTACTTCAAATGTGAAACTAATATGTGATATTAACTCATTACATGCAACGTGAGATATGTCAAGCCTTTATTTGTTATAATTTTGATCATCATGGCATACAGTTTTTGAAACCCCACATTTTCTGAGATTTTCAATTCAAGGTTTTCATAACCTGTAAGCCATAATCATCAGGCTTGACACATCCCACGCTGTATGTAATGAGTTAATATCAGATGTTACTAAATGTTACATTCTTGTGTAATTGTCACATGTTTTATTTTGTTAAATTCTGCAGAAGAATATGTATTCCTTATATTGATTTTCATAGTTTACTATGCTAAATATGTGCCTTTTAAGACCTAATTTGTAGGCTTTGTAAAGTCATGTTACCTCTAAAACAGGAATGTCAAACGTACAGCCCATGGGCCGTATCAGGCCTGCCAACAAGTTTAAAGCGGCCCGCAAGACCAGTTTGCTAAATATAAGAATTAGCTGCATTTTTTAAATGAAAGAAGCAGCTGTTTTAAATGTGTCACCTGGATGTCGCAATAGCAATTCAAGTGTAACCTAGGTCACACATTTTCCTCCATGCGACCCCTGAGCTAAAATGAGTTTGACGCGCCTGCTCTAGACTAAACAAAATTGATGCTAATCCACCATTTTGTTATATTTTTTTCAAATAAGAATCAAAAAGAGAACCAATAAAAAAACAAATTTTTAAGCAAAATCTAAAGTGAAGTCAGAACCAGAAAAATCTTATAAATTCCCATCCCTACCTGCCGCTAATCCTTGATACGTAAGTGTTAATGACATTTGATAAGTCTTTGCATCAGAGAAGTTGTGACTATTTACAATAAAAATTTACAATGAGATTATGCAGTTCACAAATGTTTAAAGGGTCCCTCTTATGCTGACAACATTGGCACTTATTTCATAGTTGTGGACTTAAAAATGAATCACAGGCTATGGTGTTTATAGAAGAGGAGATGGAAGCGCTGGGAAGTCCCGAGATTATTTTATGTTTTGTTTTTTTTGTTCATAAGGTTAACCATATCAGTGTTGAAGTAATAATGGACCACGGCGACAAAAACATGCAACTAAGTGATCAAAACAATCGTTTTATACGCCTTTATCCACACTGTCTATGCATGGAAATGGAATCCAGTTCTGGAGATGACCTCACACCATCGAGTCGATGAAAGGGGCCTTCCAAGTACAGTTAATTATCAAGCTTGACTAAAAAACTAATTGATATCATGGGAAATGACTGCCAGATTAATTTTCAAGACAAAAAACACATAGAGAGGACTTGTTAGTCTTGCTAGTTTAGTCCAGTGTTTTTCAACCTTTTTTGCGTTGAAAAAATCTGGAGGCAAATCCACCAGCAGAAATCATTAAAAAACGAAAACTCAGTTGACAGTAAAAAGTCGTTGTTGCAATTGTTGCATATGACTTTAAACCATAACCAACCATGCATCACTATAGCTCTTGTCTCAAAGTAGGTGTACTGTCACGACCTGTCACATCACGCCCTGTCACATCACGCCCTGACTTATCTTGAGTTTATTGCTGTTGTCCTGTGTGCAGTGTTTTAGTTCTTGTCTTGCGCTCCTATTTTGGTGTCTTTTTCTCTTTTTTCGGTATTTTCCTGTAGCAGTTTTAGATCTTCCTTTGAGCAATATTTCCCGCACCTGCTTTGTTTTAGCAATCAATAATATTTCAGTTGTTGTTATCCTTCTTTGTGGGGATATTGTTGATTGTCATGTCATGTTCGGATGTACTTTGTGGACCCCGTCTTTGCTCCACAGTAAGTCTTTGCTGTCGTCCAGCATTCTGTTTTTGTTTACTTTATAGCCAGTTCAGTTTTAGTTTCGTTCTGCATAGCCATCCCTAAGCTTCAATGCCTTTTCTTAGGGGCACTCACCTTTTGTTTATTTTTGGTTTAAGCATTAGATACCTTTTTACCTGCACACTGCCCCCCACTGTCACCTGCGTATTGTGATCACGACAAACCATCGTCGTCCCACACGATGTGTTCCTGACATCTACAAAGCAATTAGCAACCGGCTTCCACCCACTGATATGGTATGGTATAACATGGTTACTCTGCCGAGCTCTAGACAGCACCGGCACACAACAAGGGCACACTTTTTTCCGATTATAATTACTTGTTTGCAAAAAATATTTTTTACTCAAATAGGTGAAACTGCATAACCTCCCAAGGCACACCAGACCGTATCTAACGGCACACCAGTGTGCCGCGGCACAGTGGTTGAAAAACACTGGTTTAGTCATTTGCACGCTGTTGGTCCTTTAAGCTTTGGCGGAGGTTTTGACTCGCATGCTGTGCTTGTGTACAATGTTTAAGAAGACACGACACACACTTGCCTGAAAAACAACCAAAGGAAACCAGCACACCTCCACAGAGGCGCACAGTTAAACACACAAAGGCCGACTTGGAACCTGTCAAGTGCGAACAAACTGATGACAAGACGCCGACAGATGGAGTCACTGAGGAGAGACGAGCGACGCATTCAACTCAATTAGCAACGTGCTGCTGCGTGACGCCGATGGGATATGGAATCTTACCATGACTGGCAACCTGTCAATCCAGCAACAGAGCTGCTAAACAAGCACCACGCAAGACGCAATGAATTAAATCTAATAAACCGATAGATTAATTTATGAATTATGGTATGAACCCAATGAGCTCTGCATCGCACAAGGGGGCGTAATGTGACCGGGGAGCCTAGACATCCCCCTGGCGCTTGCAAACGCACAAAGAAGAAGCGGGGAAAAGGGACGAGGCAAAATGGGGCGATGGATAAAGACAGAAAAGCGAAAGGAAAGAACAATGGCTGCTTGCCTATTTCCTGCCCACTCCATCTCTTCCCTTTACCTGTGCACGCATTTGAGAATTCTGTTCATATATTATCCTGCCATGGTACCTAATGAACCAGGCATCTCCACCCTGACACTTACGCTTGGCTAGGCAGCCCTTATTACAGAGTGACGGCACACACACACACACACACACACACACACACACACACACACACACACACACACACACACACACACACACACACACACACACACACACACACACACACTCTAACAGGTCATCACGTACGCTGTTAGATGGGGTGCATGGAGCATCTCTTGCTGCTCATGATTGCCAAATCAAAATGCTTCTTCATCTTTGTTGTTACCCCAGAATTGTCTTGTGATGGTTTCGGTGCGTTTGTGCATCAGTCTCAGGAATACCAAGTCCTGCCAACAAAATACACGAGACAGCGTGTAGACCCCCATTGGATATTGTGACAGACAGGACATGTCCCTTCTGAGTAGTTGGTTATTAACAAGTTATCATGTTTTATTATTCTAGACGTTATCAAATGTGCTCTTTGGCGGCTTTTTTTTTTGGCGGCTCCCCACCCCCGCACAAAATCAAGTATGACATGTCTGGCAACCTGCCGGGATGTATCCTGCAGGGTGATGGTTGTTTAGTTGTTTTGTTTTTTTTCAAGAAAAATCAAAAGCTTTCTCCAAGTGCGTAAGTGGTAAACCTGCAGGGCTGTAGGAGGCCAATCAGCTGCAAGTTAGAGCAACAATGGCAGCGAGTTGGTCCAATAAAAAAAATCCAACGCCTTGACAATGTGCAGGTGAGAATGGAAGCGGGACAATCACTTTAAGAATGGGTAGGATTGTTGATTACATTGCATGGGGTGTAATTCTGTAGGACACCCCCTTTACAGATCAATGGTGGAAAGAAAAGCATAACAAACAAAAATGTAAGAAAGCAGAAACTGCTCTCCACCTCCCTTTAATCTAAGATTAGATGCTTGGACTAGTGGTGATGTAATCTCTTGGAGAGGTGATTGCTGTGGCTCGGCTGCTGATTGTGATTTTCAGGCGTTTAAGTTCCGACCACTGGCAGTAAACAACTACAGTATAAACCAGTGATTCTCAAACTGTGGTACGTGTACCGTAAGTTGTACGCAGGCTCCATCTAGTGGTACGCCAATGCATCACTTGATTAAAGTGCAATGTTTTATTTACCGTATTTTTAGGACTATAAGTCGACGTTTTTTTCATAGTTTGGCCGTGGGTGCGACATATACTCCGGAGCGACTTATGTGTGAAATTATTAACACATTCCTGTAAAATATCAAATAATATTATTTATCTCATTCGCGTAAGCGACGAAGAAAATGTCCGCAATCGTCACTCACACAACCAATAAGAATTCGGCCGGGGAGGGTCGTGGGAAGTGCATTGTGGGTGATGATATACTACTCAGTGGCCTAGTGGTTAGAGTGTCCGCCCTGAGATCGGTAGGTTGTGAGTTCAAACCCCGGCCGAGTCATACCAAAGACTATAAAAATGGGACCCATTACTTCCCTGCTTGGCACTCAGCATCAAGGGTTGGAATTGGGGGTTAAATCACCAAAATGATTCCCGGGCGCGGCCACTGCTGCTGCCCACTGCTCCCCTCCTCTCCCAGGGGGTGATCAAGGGTGATGGGTCAAATGCAGAGAATAATTTCGCTACACCTAGTGTGTGTGTGACAATCATTGGTACTTTAACTTTTTAACTTTTTAACTGCTATATGCTATACGCCAGTAGTTCTCAAATGGGGGTACACGTACCCCTGGGGGTACTTGAAGGTATGCCAAGGGGTACGTGAGATTTTTTTTCAATATTCTAAAAATAGCAACGATTCAAAAATCCTTTATAAATATATTTATTGAATAATACTTCAACAAAATATGAATGTAGGTTCATAAACTCAGTGAAGCACAAGCTCAGGCTTCTCACTAAAATGTCTGTCAAAAAGAACTGTGAAAAGAAATGCAACAATGCAATATTCAGTGTTGACAGCTAGATTTTTTGTGGACATGTTCCATAAATATTGATGTTAAAGATTTCTTTTTTTGTGAAGAAATGTTTAGAATTAAGTTCATGAATCCAGATGGATCTCTATTACAATCCCCAAAGAGGGCACTTTAAGTTGATGATTACTTCTATGTGTAGAAATCTTTATTTATAATTGAATCACTTGTTTATTTTTCAACAAGTTAGTTATTTTTATATCTTTTTTTCCAAATAGTTCAAGAAAGACCACTACAAATGAGCAATATTTTGCACTGTTATACAATTTAATAAATCAGAAACTGATGACATAGTGCTTCTTCATCTCTTTGTTTCAACCAAAAATGCTTTGCTCTGATAGGGGGTACTTGAATTAAAAAATGTTCACAGGGGGTACATCACTGAAAAAAGGTTGAGAACCACTGCTATACGCTACTGCCGGAGCTATTAAAATGGATCACATCTACATTGGCGGTAACTTATAAAAACTGAGAAGGGCTGAAGTAAAATGGCACCGAAAAGGAAATCATATACTGCAGATTACAAGCTGGACGTAGTGAAATATGCTGCAGAGGACAGCAATCGAGCAGCAGAAAGAAAGGACACTAGCGGGGTGCATACCAGAGGCGACACCAAGGAAGAAGATTTCATAGGATTTAGCGATTGGGAGTGACAGATTGTTTGGTAAACGTATAGCATGTTCTATATGTTATAGTTATTTGAATGACTCTTACCATAATATGTTACGTTAACATACCAGGCACGTTCTCAGTTGGTTATTTATGCCTCATATAATGTACACTTATTCAGCCTGTTGTTCACTATTCTTTATTTATTTTAAATTGACTTTCAAATGTCTATTCTTGGTGTTGGATTTTATCAAATAAATTTCCCCCAAAAATGCGACTTATATGTGCGACGTATATATGATTGTGTCTTCCTCGCATACAGTAGGAAGGGGATTCATATGGCCCCATTTGTCGTGGTCTACCTGAGACATGAAATGGGACAAATTGGGGGTAAACTATCCACCTAAGCCGCCATACGGCAGTACGGTGTTGACTATCTTAAAACGTGCTTTGTGGCAATTCCAACTTTGATCACATTGTCAGTTGCTATGTCGAGTGGCGTTTTTCATTGTTTTCAGCAGACTGCATTGCAAAATGATTAACCCCTCACCTTCATCTTACGCGAAATCCACCCAGAATGGGGCCATATGAATCCTTTCCCCACTGTATATTTCAAATAAATATGTCACCCGAGTATGCGCTTTAGCCATGTAAACCCTACGACACATAAATAAAGATAAAGCTTAGTTAAAGATTAAAGATTAAAGTTAAGTTAAAGTACCAATGATAGTCACACACACACTAGGTGTGGTGACATTTGTCCTCTGCATTTGACCCATCCCCTTGTTCACCCCCCACCAGCAGCGGCCATGCCCGATAATTATTTTTGGTGATTTAACCCCCAATTCCAACCTTTGAAGCTGAGTGCCAAACAGGGAAGTATAGGGTCCCATTTTTATAGTCTTTGGTATGACTCAGCCGGGGTTTGAACTCACAACCTAGCGATCTCAGGGCGGAGACTCTAACCACTACGCCACTGAGTAGTCTTGGCTCGGCAGCTCCTCAGCTGATCACTGATCAGTTAAAAAAGGCAAATATAGACCCCAGATTTTATGATCGGTACAAGTCTAATTACAAGTACATTTATTTTAACAAAACTACCCAGTTTGAGTGATTAAGATTTTTTGTACAAATACCTTATTACAGAGTACAAACAAATCAGGCATCTGTATGCAGTAACAAAAATGCGAGTCATACCTCCATTGAAATGTGTAAATGTGAGATAAAATATGAATCATTCCAAGAAAATACCCTCTCTGGTGAGGTCTATGTGCGGAGTATAGAGTGCATATTAATGGAGTGCCTTTGTTGGTGTGATCAGCATGTTTTTAAAAATGTTACAAAAGCAACATATTTCACCGACGTGGCGTGGCAGACATTTAGCCAATTCCCTCATGTGCTGTGCTCAGCTGTAAGACGCCTGGGTAAGCACCAATCAGGCTGTAAATACAGGGGACACTGCGGAGGGAAGCTACCACTTCAGTCAGATGAACAATGTTCCCTAAATAATGATTTTTACACGCCTTGACTTTGACACAGTGTAAAACAGATGTATTGCTCGGATTAAGAAGGGAATGTAATTTAAAGCAAGCCGGTGTGAAGTCTCTATCCTATGTCTGGGGGAGTGTGCATATTTGTGGGCGAGTAGACGTAAACTTGTGTATTCCAGGTCAATCTCACAGGGGGTTTAACCTTGGTAAATCCACTATTAGGTGTTCTGAGAATGATGATGTGAGCAGTAGATCCTCCCCGATGGTTTCACTTTCTAAAAGCTTCCGGTGGGTCACAAATAGAGAAGCTGTGGAGGTATTACAAGGTCAAACGCTGCCTAACTCTCAATATGATGACAATTTCAAGATGGCATTTTCATTTCCTGAAGAGACCGATTCCTCTTGGCAGCTGAGGCTGAAAATGTTTGCTTATTTTGCTTGAAATAAACTCTTCTCTGCCTTCGCTACGGAATGTATACCACAAATATACAGCACGCATTCTTGGTGTGCCAAATAAAGACTTTCCCAATCATGTACGTACTGCACACCCAAAAAACATTTGAATCAATTTTGCTTTCCATGCCTACACAGCTGTAAAATCAGGCCACTCTTGTAATGCACAAATGTGCCTTTCTGGCCATTTTTTGGGTCCTTTTTCATATTGTCCTTCAAACGTCTTCTAGGGTGCAGCTGTGTGGCGGAGCGGTGGGAGCAGCTGATGTTTTTAATGGCACATGGTTTGTCTCCTGGTGGTGAGATAAACATGGGGAAGAGATTAAAACCCCAGGCTTTCTTCCACAATCTCCTGCCTCCATCCTCCTTCCCGTGCAGTGGTCATAGCATAGTCTAATTCAAAACTGGACCCACCCGCTAGTAAGAGGTACAATAGAGCCTGAACATATGCATCAAAGCAGCAACATTAAGACATGGACAGGTGGATTCTCTCCTTTAAATCAATGCATGAGGTGCATTGAGCCCTTTAGTCTATGTAAAAAGGCATCAACCCTGCATCCAATCTAATTGACAAATGAAGGCATCATCCATTACCAATTCATACAGTAGATCAGAATGTTACATTTAAACAGATGGCACTGTTGGCTTGCTAAATGCGACTTCTGTTTAGCTTGCATGTGCTTATCATGATCAATATTTCTGCCAATTTTGCATAATGTACCCTTTAAAGGGGCCCTCTAATACTGACAACAATGGCACTTATTTCATAGTTTATAAAATAACAAACCTGAGTCACCAACGTGACTAAAAATTACATCTGCAGGTAAAATTCCTCCCAAACGAGACGATTATAGGCTTGATTTTCAACGAGTTTCAGCACATTTTGGACATACTTGCCAACCCTCCCGAATTTTCCGGGAGAGTCCCGAAATTCAGCGCCTCTCCCGAAAACCTCCCGGGACAAATATTCTCCCGAAAATCTCCCGATTTTCAGCCGGAGCTGGAGGCCGCGCCCCCTCCAGCTCCATGCGGACCTGAGTGAGGACAGTCTTTTTTTATGACGGGAGGACAACATGGTGACAAGAACTAAATCATCCAGACTAGAGATACATTGTATTATTATGTTTATCTTACCTAAAAATAAATATATTTATTAATAAAAAAAATAAAAAAAACGAAATACATTTTTACTATATTTTGCTAAAAACATCAAAATAAATTGTATTTTTATTTGTATTTTTTCTGACTCCTTATTACATCCAGCCAGAGAATTATACATTAAAATAAACATATTTAAAATAATTAATTTTAAATCATCATAATTCATTTAAAATGACCATATTTAATTATTAAAATAATTGCTTGTTTATCAACAACTTTAGCATTTTATTCATTATATTTTGAAGCTCTCAGAAGCCAAGTTATGTTATATTCCTTAGTATTTATTTATGCAAGTTTGAAGTATCAATTATCTAAACACAGTTTTGTTTGCATATTTTCAGGATGTAGATATATATGTATATTTATATATATATATATATGTATATATATATATATATATATATATGTATGAAATACTTTACTTGGTGAATACTAGCTGTCAATATACTCCTCCCCTCTCAACCACGCCCCCAACCACGCCCCGCCCCACCCCTGACCACGCCCCCGCCCCCCACCTCCCGAAATCGGAGGTTTCAAGGTTGGCAAGTATGATTTTGGAACACCCACTTTTCGCTCCAAAATGTGGGTTGGCCTGCATCAGCCTGCTGACGTCACCTACAGAAGACTGGAGGCAATTTCATATTGCGTTGTATGTGTTTTGGTGGCATCTTCATCTCAAATCATGTTATTTCCGCACAGAATTTGAAGGAATGATTAAATATGTCTGCCACATTTGTTGTTGGAGGTTGTAGCAATGCAACTAAAAAAGGGGGTCAGCCTGCATTAATTTCTAAATGATGGGAATATGAGAAAAGTGCGGACTTCTCCAGCAATGTTCCCTCTAATTGTTCATGTGTCTGAGCAAACACAAACACTCCCTGAGCTTTCAGTGGAGCACATGTGAGCAACATCACACGTGGCAATACCAGCAGCACACCTGTCTCAAACCAATCTTTTATAATAACACTCAAATGAGAGGAGTCATTTTCATGAGATTATTTTGTAATATTAGTGATTTGGACCACTTGTAATGAAAATAAAAGAAATCTTGTTTTTCATAAGCTATGGATTAGTATTGTACAATATGTCTGGGTGGGGGTCCTGCTTTGGAAATCATTTGTACCCCTTTCAGAGATCACATTTAGTTCCCCTTAAACATCCTCATGTTGCACAATGAAATGTAAGCATAGGATGACGTGTGCATTCCTGTAACTTTCTCTCGTATCAGCATTCCATGATTAATATAAATAAATTAACATTAATAATAAATGACAGTAGATTAAGCACACGTGTATGACTGAGGAGTCATAGTGTAACTTTGTGTGGTGTTTGAATTGTCCGACTTTTTGTGTGGCCATAAACGCACCAGTGGCTTAGTGGTATGCGTGTTGGTGACAGATGACAAGTTGGTTTTGGCCTGGTTTGTACGGCAGAAAATGACTAGTTTTTCGAGACAGAAGTTTTTTACTCATGTTTTTGGTGTGGTTATGGCCGAATATAAACAGTTTTGCTCAATAAAGTGATCGATATAATTCCTGTCCTCGAAGCATCTTGATAGACGTTACAATAATTGAACGGTGTTCAATTGAACGCTGTTGACGAACACCGTTAGGGCCGCTTGTTGTCACTGTCACTCAGAGTTGCTTTGCAAAATTACACAGAATAAATGATGTGTTTATTTTGTTTAGAATTCAGATGGGATTTGATTTGATGCGCGGCATGTACTTGCTGTGCGCAGAGGAGGCTTGAGCAGTGCGCAATTGCGCAGGCGCGCATCTTAGAGGGAAAGTTGCTCTCCAGTCAAATTGGCTCATGCAAAATGGGAGGGACCAAGCGAGAGTAGTGTAATTTGCAATGATCATCTTAATGATTCTCATTTCAGAAATCAGCAACACCCTTGAAGGGAGAAAGACTGAGTCTTAACCTGTGGAAAAAAAAAACATTGAAAGAAGAGCAGAACTCGTGGAGAAAAAATAAGTTAAGCTGCTAGTATTCTATTTTGTGTCCTCTTCTACTGATGTTTTCCTCAAGATACTTGAGGAAATACAGTAACAGCATGATGAAACACAGGCTATGGTTTCTATGGAAGAGGAGTTGGAAGAGCAGCGAAATAATGTTAACCATATCAGTTTTGAAGTAATCATGGAGCAGGGCGACAACAAATGCAAATAAGTGATCAAAATAATAGGCTTACATGCCTTTATCCACACTGTCTATGCAGGGAAATGGGCTCCATTATTTGTCAGATAAAATCGTAAATGATGTCCATGGAAAAATTCTTTAACACTGTACCCATTTACAGCACTCAGTAATATCTAACTCGGTAGGTACGGTCAATTTGGTTAGCAAGTTGAGATGGGCTGAACAACATTGTAACATACTTAACATCTTCAACGCACCTATTTGGGCAAAAGCTTATTTTAGTGATGAGGCAACTGTTGAGTAAATAACGCATTAAACTTATTCAAGCCACCGCTGCTGCTCACTGCTCCCCTCACCTCCCAGGGGGTGATCAATGGTGATGGGTCAAATGCAGAGAATACTTTTGCCACACCTAGTGTGTGTGTGACAATCATTGGTACTTTAACTTTAACTTTAACTTAAAAAGGCCAACCGTGGTCCATGTTGTACAGAAGAGTTGTTTCACTCGTCAGTGTTTGACTAAACCTTCTTGTGACCAGAAAGAATGATCTCTTGTGGTTTTGTTTTTAAAGTGTTTTAGACTAGTTGTGAAAGTATACCAAATCGGTCAGTTTGGGCGCCCCGACAAGATGCAAACTAACCAGCACAGAAGCTGATGGGCTGGAGCAGTTTTTAAAAGTGGCTAAACACATCATCTTCTTTGTCTCTGGATTAGGCCATGACAGGAGGCCCCCGGGTGAAGGTAGACTGGGAGCGTACAATTAGCTCTGCCATTTAAATGACATTCACGCTGGCTGCTAATATCTGCATGGACTGTGAAGGTGAGTCATTTCAACACGCGCTCAGAGAGCTTATAGGGAAAGTGCAGAGATCTTGGTTTCTCCTTGATATGAGCGCTGCGTCAATCAGCTGATTGTTTACTCTGAATCAGGGAAGCCATACAGTACTCACGGAGCACGTACAAGCGGCCATCTGTAAACACCACAACTGCTGTGGAACCAACTGGGATTGGGTTTGTTTGAAAAGGGATTGCCAGTGGAGGATATTCACAATCAAAGCGGACCTTGTGGACGGCCTTGTGAAAAGATACTGTGTTTGAGTCGTGTCCAAATAGGTTTTGTGCTCTTGCAATGATAACAGCGCCGGCCGTTTGCTGGCTCGGTTACTTGGATGAGAACTGGTTAACTTTTCTTCTCTTGGAGGGAATTCATCTCTTAAGTCGTGCCATCTTTAAAACTCAAATGAGTCGTCTCCGTCTCCCGTCTGCATAAAAAGAAGGCATTATCAAACCTTCTTCTCACCATTGAGTGATCCATTTGGTAAACAGCCTGTGTCCTGCAGCAGTAATCAGAGGGTATTTTTGAGGGATTTGCAGGCTGGCCAGGAGGCATCCGCTGGAGTGATCTCTAATTGCTAGAAGCGGAGGCCTAGGTCGACTGGCGCTCTTTTGAAGCAATCGGCAGCAGTTTTCCAGCCAGAGGAGTTAGCAGGGGGAGGTTCCCCATTGAGGCACTTGCCTTTTTCTTTATTTCCTCCTCCTCTGCTCCTTCACTATGACATCATTCTCCTTTTCCTTGTTCTTCCCAACCTTTTTTTCTCGACTTCCCGTTTCTTTTTGAACAGCACGTGTTCCCTTTCCCCTTCTCCGCTCCTACGCAGTCAATGAGCCAGCAATCACTTTGCAGCCAGACATCCTCTGCTCAGTCGGCCATGTTCAATCCCTAACACCGGTGGCTGATGAGGCATTGTGGTGACGTCAAACACATAGGCTTTTCTGGGAGCGACCGTTAACCTGTGGAGGCACAGCTCCGCTTCCTGGGTAGCTGGACTGGCAGCTTTTGTATAATGAATGGAAGATGCCAAAGAGATGAAAGATAATAAAGCCAATTATATTTTTCTTCTCACCCAGTGCGGCGAAGGGAAAAATATATGTCATATAGTCGTATAATGACACAAAGGGCCATGCGCGGTCGATATGAATTTGATATTGTGGCTTCTTTGGATGCGGCGAAAGTGTAAACTCTTCGATAAATTAAACTCTCCTGTCAAATGCACACCATCAGTTTGGAAGGCAGCTCGCTCAGTGTGACATTGACTTCTCCCTGCCAACCCCACATTGGGAGCTGCACTTGCAAGCTTTTCTGCCAATTCAGGTAAAGAGATTACAGACACACACAATGCGGTCTTCTGTTCCTCTGCCAGGTTGGGAAAACAGCCCTGACAAACAGTGGAGAAAATGGCTATGCACAAATTATTGGAGTGCTGGGCCTATCCTCACACAATGCCATGAATTCCTTTCTTCTCCAGGAACATGGTTTCTAATATGCACTACACAGATACAAATGTTTATCCTAGTCCCCAAATATGTTGCACATTACCGGTACTTGCATCATTTAAAGCAAAGTAGGCTTAAATCAGTCACACTGTTGAAGCTACACTAATGGGCGCTCTCTGCTTCCTAACTTTTATAGAGCCATATTTAAGAAAGTTACACACAGATTTCATCAGTTTGTTAATGGTGTAATTAAAAAAAAAAAGGTGCAGACGTGCAGATCTCCAAAAATAAATAGAAGTGGCACTTTTAATATTTTTACTTGCAGCTCTGAAAATAACTACAGATGAAGTCAAAAAAGTGAGAATAACTTAGTGATTGGCTGTTTGTTTTTTGCACTGCTAGAACCAAAAATTGATAATACCCCAATCAAAAGGCTTCAAGAATAATCCAATTAAAGCTTATTCAATGTTCTATTTGGTTTGTCGAATACACAATATAGCAAAGATGCAATGACCAACCGAGCTGAAACATCAATAAGGTCATTATGCAATATAAAATTATAATATAGAATGGTACCTCAACTTAACAGTGTTTTGAGATAAGAGTTGTCTTTCGGCTAACTGTTATGCTTTTGTAGTAAAAATTGCAGTTAAAAGCTCATTAGTTGGAGTAGCAAATGCCACAGTGAAGCCTGCAAGATCCCCCAAATCATCTGGTCTTACTCGCTGGCTAGCATTAGCTTATAGCTAGATATGGACATAACTTTGTTTTTCAACCAATAAGGGTGTTAAAAGTGATTGTGGAGGAAAGTGAAGAAACAATCAAAAACATGACCAAGCTTATTGCCAACTTGGGGAAGCAATTCTGGCATTGCACTCATTCTGTTTCCATGCAGTGAATTAGTCTGTTTCTCATATTATTCGGTTTAAAAAAAGCATCCTACAACCCATAGAAACATCTTAATCTGATCGTGTTTGGCTTTTGACATGTACAAATTGTGTTGTTTTGGAGTGGCGGAGCACCAATTATAATAATTTTAAATTAATTTCAATGGGAGACATTGATTTAAAACAGCACTAAGTAACTTTTCAACCTTTATAAAATATTTTCATAACTTTTGAGATGATACATAAATCATTGAATGACACCCCTGTCATAGCCTGTGGGGTTCTGTATCGCTTTTACTGGCGCTAAGCCACTTTGAGGAGGGTGGAAGGAATCCTGCCACACAAAAAAACTACAAATGTGCCGACTTGCTTTACGACATACGTCACTTCATCATTCCTTATTCGTTAAAAAGACGGAAGTCGATGCAAACGTCTACGTGCCCCCAGAAAACTAAAAGAAGAAGAAGAACGCGTATGTGCATTTACTGCTATCATGGCCGAAGCCTCAAATCAACCAAAGAAACAAAAGGTTTTGTCTAAGAAGACAAAAAAGAAAAAGCGATGTTAACCAGTTAAAAGGATATTTTACCTGTAATGTCCCTAATGTCACTTACGAGAATGTCAGAAACAAACCAGGATCAATTTTCACAACTGGGAAGTCCATCGAACATGTTGCGGTAGCAAACCATCCTTCCTGTACAACATCAATGACCAACAGTATCACCTTAAAAATTGGCAAATATTTTCACAGACACCCACTAAAATCCTGTAGAGAATATTTCATGTCAAACACTTCAATATTTTTCTACATTTTCATCACATGTAGGTGTAAAGAACACAAGTCGCAAACAATAATTAATAAAGTTGTGCCTCAGCCACATACACACAAACTGTCCTTTGGTCTACAGCAACAATAATGCATTTCCACCTTGGCTTTCATTCACTACGGTTTAAAGATAACATTCTTATCAAAAATATGTCTCGGTTTTCACATTCTGTCTTGGTTTTAGTACAATTGAACACAAATTGGTGACTCAGTTTTGTTATTGAGTATGGCTGCAAAAAACTAACCTGACTCTCGCCAGATCCTTAAAGTTCGCTGAGCTCCACACAAGGATCTGGGACTTCTCAATAGGAGATGTATTTCAGAAAGCGTGGCCTTATAAAAAAAATCATTGTATGTGATTGGATAAACCACTTGTCTGTTGTCTTCAATGACGTGCTACTTCAACCACTCACATCGAAATCAACCCGTGACGCTGAAAAAAGCAAGGCTGGGAAATCCAAAACAGAACAGTCGACATATTGGATAACAACAGAGAAAAACTTTTACTGAAACAACACAGCAATGTCAGTAGACGATCGATTCGACAAAACAGTTGCAATAGCAGAATCAATGTCAGCACACGACTCCTCGCTGTGTGCCGCCATTGTTGTTTGAATCAAACAGTTGCTTCGGCGCTACGTCACATCTATGAAATCCCGCCCGGCGATCCTGATTGGTTCATTATTTATTGCTATCTTGAAGGAGTTTGCAATGCCCTCGGGCCCAGATCCTTGTGTGGAGCTCAGCGAACTACAAAGATCTGGCGAGAGTCGGGTTAGCAAAAAACCCAACTAAAGAGCCAAATAAGATTACAGCATACAGTAATAGTCCAACCAAAGTCGATGAGAGCCTTAAAACCTTTGTTTCCAAAGTGACAGTTTTGTAAAGAGAAACGCCGATTACATGTGTTCACGTAAACAAATCTGTGCGTTCTTGGATGTAACACGAGTGCAGGCACTTTAATAAATAAGGTGAGAAACGTTACTGAAATAAAGAAAGACGTACGGAGGTGGCATTCATCGGGCCCATTCAATAAAAGTCAAAGTGATGTTAAATGTTCATTTGTATTTCACATTGTTTCCTGTTAATAAAACTAAGGTGTTCTGAGTTAGCATTTTTGGGTGTCTACAACAGATGAATTTGATTTACATTGTTAACGATTCTGTTTTTCAACTGGCCTTGACCCCAAACCCTTAAGGAAAACCGTTTTAATATGCAAGAAAAAGTACAATTTCACTTGTACACATTCCCTTTTCTTCCTAGCACAAAATGAGTTCCAAGAGAAAAGAGAAGGTGGAATGGAGGCGGAGCGATGTGGATGCTGCAGTAAAGCACGGAACAATAGACACCCTCTGGCATCAACCCCTGGACGGTCCAAGCTGCTCACCGGAGACATTGAAGTCGTCCACAATGAACGGCTGCTGAGGCAAGGGTGGCTTTGGAGAGTTCAATTTCCGACACAATCGGCAGTATTCTACTCCTTTAAATGCCAAGGAGATGGTGCTCTACACGCGCCTTTGTCGGAGGCTTTGCTTACGGCCAGTGTCCTCTAAGCAGGAGACACAACGGGAGAAAGACAAGAGGTGGTGAAGTCAGGACAGGACGGGGAGAGGGTGTGGAGCAAAACTAGTCGCACTGTGTAAAATAAAAAGCATAAAAGAATAAGACGAGGGGGGAAAAAAAGCGATAATGGGAAGGGTAGAGAATGTCTCCTCTGGCTGTTGTTTGTTCGGCCTCACAGGGACCGTCTGAAGGACAATGCTGCTACTAGTGGAGTGTGACGTTTGTCCTCTATCCAATTTCGCACGGCTCCACAGAAATCACACTTACAATCAGGTGTCAATCATGCATCTTGCACACAATCGCCTCACACACTAATGCCAATGCTATAAAGGAATATGCAATGACAACATGAAAACAATGCCAAGATGTAAGATGAATTTTGTCTTTTCAGATTTATAAATGTTACAATGTTGGATACTCTCGTTAAACAATATCCAAGCGTCAAATTATAAGGTTCATGCATTTTGGCGTGAGCGTTCACGTAGTTTTGGATGCTTCTGTTCGCGGGGTTTTACAATCTGGCTATGTTGTGACATTAATGCCAGATTATTTAGACATTAAGTCAAGCTTTCAGGCTTTAAAGACACACAAAAAAGGTAGGATAAAGTATTATTTTCATCCAATTTTGGCATGAGCATAATACCACTGATAGAAATGTTGCTAAAATGCAACTTTTTTTATGCAGGTCTGAATTGATTGGAGCGTGTGCAGGTGTACCGAATGTTGTGACCGAGTGAATCTATATATAATGTTTACAAAGTTTATTTTGGACAATGTTTGAAAAAAAAAATAGCGGGGACGACTGTCTACAGTGTAGATTTTCAAATGTTTGATTGTTGAACTTTTGGGGAGGGTGGAGCATGGTGTCTTTTGCAGACTGGAAACGCCGTAAATACAAATTACATTTAAAATGTTACAGTTTGCCCTTTGTTTTCTCCTCCATTTTCTTGCCTTGTACTTAGTGAAATTGTCACATTTTTTTCTTTTTCAAGCAATATTTTTTAATTTTATACTTGAGTGGTGTTTGATACAAACAAGATTTTAATTTTGTCAAAAAGCAAAATATGTGTTATTTGCTGTCACTAATTAAAATTGTTATTGCATTTATATATGTAACATGTTTTTAATCCCCCAAGAGTCTATTTTTGGGCCCTCTACTTTTTAAATATCTATATGCAACCACTGGCAAAGATTATTGAAACTAAAAACAATGAAATTTGGTACTACAATTATGCAGATAAAACACAAATCCAAATACGGTAACCATAACTCCTGAAGACTATGTTCCAATTCAAGCCCTGATCAAATGTATTGATGAAGACTGAATGTGTACCCTTAAAAAAAACATATCAAGGATTAAATGACTGATGAATTCGCAGGACTTGGAAAAAAATTTGTTAAGTGGATTACTGTAACGCCGTTTTTAAAGAATTCAAAATGCTGCAGCCTGAGTCCTTACAAAATGTAGGAAAGTAGATCCAGTTCTCAGATCCACACACTGGTTTCCTGTTGATCAAACTATTTGTTTATATATATTAGTGCGGGTTGATAAAGCGTTGAACGGTGTAGGGCCTCAATACAAGGTGTCTCATTGTCATCCCATTGGATTGAGTTTTTTCTTGCCCTGATGTGGGATCTGAGCCGAGGATGTCGTTGTGGGTTGTGCAGCCCTTTGAGACACTTGTGATTTAGGGCTATATAAGTAAACATTGACTGATTGATTGATTGACATTTGTGATCTTCTAGTTATGAACCATCCAGAGCCCTCACGTCATTAGGGCCAGACCTGTTTTCTGTTCTCAGAGTTAAAAGAAAAGACGGAGATTCAGAATTCAGCTTCCATGCTCCTCACTTGGGGAACAGATTCCCAGAAAACTGCAGGTCTGCATTTTTAATCAAGGTTAAAAACTAGTGCTGTCAAACGATTAAATGTTTTAATCAGAAAAATCGTCATTAATCACAGTACTTAATTGCATTATTTAAATTAACTCTAAAAAAATATTCCAATATTTTGGCACAAATGTATTGATTACATGTTTCGGAGTCTCCTCACTCATCTTTGCACTGGTGTCTGCATTGAACTGATCACTGACCGTAGAACAACCCACACCACTTTCAGGTAACTATCCACGATTAAAGTAAAAAAAAAAAAGCATTTGGGGTCAAAATAAATTGGGTGATTAATCTGTTGATACATGATTATTGCAATATTTTTTGTGATCAATTGCATGTGTTAACTCATTAATATTGACAGCCCTCCTATACACATTTATCCTGCCTAGCCCTTAAATTACTATAAATAATTACTTTATCTTATGCATTTTTTATTTATAAGTTTACTTAACTTATTTGTTTTTCTCTTACACTATTTTGCTTGTTTTCTATTTCACTAATCACTTTTATTATATTTGGGCATTTTTATAATTACTTATCTATTTTATTATATTTGTGCATTTTTTTAATTGTTTGTATCTATCTTATTCTATTTTGTGTTGCGATTGTCCTTGTTTTATTATAATGTGCCAATATGCCAATATTTTTAATGCATTACGTAAAGCACACGCACAAATAAATGTGCGTTTCCTTAGTCAAATGTATTTAGTATTTTACAATTTACTGTTATTTTGCAAAGCATTTCCAGCGGTAAACTGTTGTATTGGTGAGTTGTAGAAAGTTATACATCAGTATCATGTTTTTAGATGGATAAAAATAGGCTATGATTGGAATTATTTTTTCATGACTCAATATGTAGGGTAAAAATTTACACAGGTGGCGAATTGATTTGGAGTGCAGGAAACTAGATGTGCAGCTAGTGGACCAAGGCACTGGTTTTGCCTTATAATATATTTAATGCCCTTTTTTTGTGGTCATGGAAGCAGTTGAGCCATTAATATTACACAACCACACCAGTGGCACTGATGAATTATTCAAATGTTCTTATGGGTCTGTAATATTCAATGTGTTTCATCTTGGAGACCTGTTGTCTGCTCAAGATAAAAGCGGAAAATGTCTACTGTTTCAAATTCCCACTGGAACAAAATATCAAAATGCTATCAAGAGAAGCAGTGAACGAAGAAACAAACCACACCTTCCACCTGCCTCATTGTCACACTTAATATAAATATAACAAAAAAAAAATCACCATGGAGGCTTTTCTCTATCATTGTCTTCACTTGAAGGGCATTTTGCCGCCCAAAGGCAAATGTCTAACCAAGTCCCCGAGCGGTGCGTCCATCCCCGCTCACCAGGGGCTGCCTGTGCAGCAGACAGGGGAGTGAAAAAAAATAAGACGGTGGACGAGATAGAAAAGGGAGAAAACGCCTTTGTCTCAAAGACCCCACACTGGGTTCTGTCACTACAGATCAAAATCCCCTCAAAGCCATAGATCACTTCCACTATAGTTCACATATTCCACACTTGGAAACTGTTAACCAGGCTCAAAGAGTTTGTCTGCACAGCATACTCACACAGATAAAGAGAAAGAAGGAGAGTGGGTGAGACAGCAACGTATACCAGAGGAGGAATAAACATGGATGTGATCTCTGATCTGGGGAGTTACCTATCTAAATTGAGTGACATCATACCAAAACAGCAAAACAATGTATAATTCACCAAAGACCATAACTGCTATGTGTTATTTTACATTGTTAAACAGAAGAAGGGAAACAATTCCTGGTCAATTCTGTGTCTAACGCCTCTATTATCACACACAGAGCCACTTAAAAGTGGGATAGTTCAGGTCTGATGCTTAGTGGAAACAGTGATAATGGCAGCTGTAAGAGAAACGTAGGCCAGCCAGTGTGGCGGCGGAAGAATACTTTGGAAAACCTCAGCCACTGATGCCCTTACAGTTGGCGCTGGACATCAAGTTCATAATTCAGGCTATGTCTACACTAAGCCGGAAAACCCCTTAAACAAATAATTATTTAGCCTAAGCCTCGTTTCAGCCACACTAAATCACCGTTTAAGGTTCCCCTCCTTGGCCAATTTTTTACACGGGTAAGTGCGCCGTCTATTTCTTGAATCTCTGGCTCTTAGCTTTGTATGGACTCATTGATCGTTAACAAACTGAGTTCGGAGAAGAAGTGACGCCAGAAAGACCACGCCCCACACAGGAAGTGACATCAGAAAGAACGCGCCACAGCCAGCTTCATAACAACCCGTTCGGTAACTCGGCGGCAACCACTAGAAAGAAGGAGGCGAGTCATCCAGACGTGCCCGTGTTTCTCCTTCTTGTACATGTACAGACGCTTGTGGAAATCACACATGAATAGAAGGAAACGCGCAATTGCAGCTATTTCGGATACAACACATCTCAGACGGCAACATAGCAATGTTGAGCGACGGTTTTGCAGAAGCCCTGGAAGAACGGCAGCCTGGTGGGATATGTTTGTCACCGAGTGTGTTGTGTCAGAGGAATGGCAGGAAAACTTTCGAATATCCAGGTCAGCTGGGATTCTACTTAGTGAAAAACTTTGTCCATTTGTCGAAGGAGAGTCAAAAATGCGGGCTCCCGTGGACAAGGGAATACTACGAAAAATAGCGAATGCATTTGGACTGGTAAAGCAGACTGTCAGTTTTTGTCCGCCATGTATGTCGAGCGATTACTCAACGTCTAGTTTTGTACTCCGTAACTATTGTGAAGCCATGAAGTGGTTGCGGCCGTCAAGTACGACCGCCAATTTCAGCCTACAGGCACAGTGTCCTGTTGTCGGTTGTTATAAAATGTTCTTTATCACATTGTTTACTTTCAAACGTCCATTAAAGATATGTTTAATGTATGTTGGCTCAGGTGTGATTCACTACAATAGTCTAGCAGCTGCTGATGGTGAGGCAAGCAAGGTTTACTGTTAAAAAGAAATGTGGCAATAGTCTACATTGAATCACAGGGTACGGATACACTTCCAAGTCAGAGGTGACTATGACGTGTGCATTTTTCCGCGCATGCATACTATGTTGCGCTGTGCCGGCGGACGGAGGGGGTCTTAAACAGTGGCATTGTTGTGTGTGGACACGGATAAGGTTAGGTTTGATTTACCCTGGATAACCTTAGTGTAGAATAAGCCTCAGGCTTGTAGCTCTATGCCTAGCACTATCGCTCTATCATTCTGCATGGGCTGGAACAGGCGGGTTACACTTGCTAGGGAGAGTGATAGTATTGTGTTTGTTATGCACATAAATGGTAGCGAAAAGACAACATCTTGACAAAAATTAATGTAAACATTTACTGTACATCTATTATTATTATGAGTGTAACGATTAATCAATATATTGATTTATATTGCCTAGATGCAACTACATTGTTTATTGTTTATTGTTTATTGAATGGATCCCCATTAGCTGACGCCAAGGCGACTGCTAGTCTTCCTGGGGTCCATATAGGAGCATACAAAATTAAAATACAAAGAATACATGCAATAACAGACATTATACAATGGAAAAATACAACATAAGATAAAAAGCTAGTTAAAACCAGTATTAAAAATTCACGTCATGTGGGCAGCTGCAATAGGTGTATCTTCAAAGCTGTCTTGAATGACAATTTACTTTGTGAGAGATTAATGTGAGATGGCAACCCATTCCAGAATGATGTACATCTATACATGACTGTATGTTTGAGGAGATTGGTCCTGGGAGCAGGAAGTGCCAAATAGCCATTGCTGGCATTCCTAGTGTCATGAATATGTGTGTTAGTTGATTTTAAAAACTGTTTGTAAAAGTAATCTGGTGATTGATCTAAAATGATAGTTCTAAAGAACATAAGGAGACTACAATACATCTTTTGTTCAACAGACAACCAGGACAGGCGTGAATGCATAAATGAAATATTAGTGTGCAAAGAACATTTAAGTACCAGTCTAGCGGCTCTGTTCTGAACAAGTTGCAGTTTGTTCAGGTCAGACTTAGTCGTAGCGGACCATATTATAGGACAGTAATGAAGATGACAGAAAACCAAGGACTGTATGACTTGAGCCATTGTTGAGGATGTCAAGAAGGTGGAGCACTTCCTGACCATGGCTAAACCTCTTCCCATTTTCATTGAAATACCATCAATATGATCGGACCATGACAGTTGACTGTCTAATAGCACACCAAGCAATTTTGCTTTTTTGACCTGCTCAATACGTATGTCTGACATTAAAATATGAAGCTGTGGGTCATCAACAAGCATATGCCTGGATCCAAAAATAATGCTTTTTGTTTTGTCAATATTCACAACAAGTTTACTATCATTTACCCAGCGGGACACTCTTTCCAGGTCCTGATTTAAGTTATTTTCTAGGTCATTTAAGGTAGAGGCAGTACTGTATAGAGTTGTGTCATCTGCATACATAACCATATTGGTGTTTGTTGTAACACAGGGAAGATCATTAGTAAAAATAATAAAAAGTAAAGGACCTAAGCAGCTTCCTTGAGGCACACCGCAGTAATTGTACTTGTGTTCAGATAGGCTACCATTGAAACACACGCTCTGTGATCTTCCTGATAGATAGCTCAACATCCAAGAAAGTGACATACTATTAAAACCATATTTTCTCAGTTTGGAGATCATTATGTTGTGATCTATGACATCGAATGCCACACTAAAGTCAATCAGGACAGTACCAACCATCTTCTTGACATCCATTTGTGACAGCCAGTCATCAGTCAGCTGAGCTAGAGCAGTAGATGTTGAGTGACCTTGCCTATAAGCATGCTGGGAATCCGACATCAGTTTGTTGTAGGTAAAGTAATCTTGAATTTGTTTGAAAACAACTTTTTCCATCAATTTACTAAGAACAGGAAGTATGCTTATTGGTCTACTGTTTTTACCAGTAAAATCTTTATTTTTGTCCTTGGGTAGAGGGATGACCTTAGCCTCCTTCCAAACCCCAGGACAGACTCCATATCTTAATGATTTATTAAATATATGACAAATCGGAGTTGATACATGGCATGCCGCAATACTTAACAATTTGC
This sequence comes from Nerophis lumbriciformis, assembly GCF_033978685.3. Lineage (NCBI taxonomy): Eukaryota > Metazoa > Chordata > Actinopteri > Syngnathiformes > Syngnathidae > Nerophis > Nerophis lumbriciformis. Next base: position 24,707,198 of record NC_084556.2, read on the forward strand.
CATCTAGCATGTCCGTCCCAGCAGGTTTATCAGATGGCAGTGATAACAACAATTTCTCAATATAAGAATTACTAACTGGTACAAAATCGAACCTGCAGTTTTTACCCTTCATTATATGATTTTCAATTAATGTGCATGAGGAGGAGCCATCAGAAGGCGTCATATTCACTCTCAGATTTTCCACCTTGTTTGTGAAGTAATTATTAAAATATGTGGCAATTTCCATTGGCTTAGTCAGGTAAGCTCCATCAACTTCTATACATAGATGTGAGCTCTGCAAGTTTGCCTTCCGGAAGATAAGTATCTATCCAAGATCGTTTTAAAAGGGAATCGATCAATTTTATCGATACTAGAAAAAGGAAAACATCAGATTGAAGAACAGCAGACTTTATATTAAGTTTAAAACTTGTAATGATTAGGACGTTAATCGTTATTCAAGTCTTTCGGCTCGTCTGTGGCATCATCGAAAACAAACAATGGCAGATATATTTGTGTGACGGCTTTTCAAGACCTTAGGGTCTTGTTACCTTTCCCGTAGGAAGTATACATTTAATTAATATGATCCAGTAGGGTTGTCAAAAATATCGATACTTTAATACCAAGTTGATACCAACAGGCAAAAATGACATTAATACCAGCTATTTTCAGTTTCATCAGCATTGAATATGATTGTAACACTTTCCTTGGCAAGCTGCTTCAGTTCTCAGTGCATGAGACCCGAAAAATAGCCAGTGTTTCCCATATATTTACTTATTCGTAGAAGCCTGTCACAAATGCGGACTTGAGATTTCCGGTTGGCCCTTACTTAAAAAGAAATTATAACGAAAAACAAACAAAAAAGAACAGCAAAAATGGAAAAATAGAACATAACTCAATGAGAAAAGGCTAAAAAAAAAAGTATTCTAACACCAAACAAACACAAAGATTTGTCTTTAGATGTATGTTTTAGCTTTTTTATTAGCCTATTACATTACAAATTACATGATAATGTTACACCACCACCATATTTACAGAATATTAAGAACAATATTGTTTGTTTTATGTTCTTTTTTAATGTAAAATAGTTGACAATTGTTATTTATGACCATATTTATAAGCACAGTATTGTTTGTTTTGATATACTGATAAGCTATAGGCTGTTCATTTCAGAATGTATGGTTACCTTTTGGCAGCTAATACTGCAATCTAAAAAGAAAAGAACATGGGTCCAGTTTTATTATGTTAATCGGGGTATTAAACAAATATTGAACATTTTAGAAATGCACATATATCTGTATCGACGACTGAAATTTCAGTCTTATCACAAACCTATATTCCAGATGCAACAAGAAATTAGAGATTTAAAGGGGAACTGCACTGTTTTTGAATTTTGCCTATAATTCACAACCCTCATGAAAGTCAGGAACAGATGTAATTTTTTAATGCCTTCTAACTTGTCAATAATACATGTAAATAAACATCAGCTTACAATGGAGCCATGATGTCATTGCGTCTATTCTGACCACACAACCCAATAAATAACCATCCAAAAAGCGCCAAGAATACTCCATTTACATTTTGTGATCTGTATATTAACAAAGTATTAGCGATATTGTTATTATAAGCGCTAACTTTATCGACCATTTAGTGGCACTATAATCAAGAGAGGTAACTACCTTTTAACTACCTTATGCTGCTCTATTGACATGAGCTGGTGAGCTGCTTTCTCGCCTCTGAGCTCGTGAAAATTAATTCTAGATAATAAATCCTGCTTGTCAACTTGGGAGTAAAATGACGTGGACATAAACTGACACGTTGGTACACTTTGACAGCCAACTTAGACCCGAAGTTGGCGAGAAAAACACGCCTTTTTTTAAAACCCTTTGCGAGGATAATGAGTTTTTCTTAATCTAAACGGGAATATATCAACATTTTAACAGTTGGCATCCCAGTGAGAGCAGACATTGTACAGTAAGTGACGTTTATTATGTTAGTTGGGTCTCATGAAGTCTGCAGTGAGTAGTAATCAGTGTTCATCAACGTTGTGATGCGTCTATAAAATTAATGCGCCACCGTATGCCTAAAATTAGCAAAATATGTAAATATTAGATGTTATTATGAATGTACCTGGTAATACATTACATACATATATACTTACAGCATGTATATAAAACCTTAAAGGGGAACTGCACTTTTTTTTTTTTTCCTATCGTTCACAATCATTATGAAAGACATGACAACGGATGGATTTAAAAAACAAAACAAAAAAAACAGAATCTGTGTTGGCCCTGCGATGAGGTGGCAACTTGTCCAGGGTGATTGTAGCTGAGAAAGGCTCCAGCACCTCCCGCAACCCCAAAAAAGGGACAAGTGAAAGAAAACGGATGGATGGAAGTCAACTTACAGTGGAGCCAATGGGAGGTCCTCTATTTCGCCCATAACTTCCGATAAATAACCATTCAAAACCCGACAACAATACTACATTTACATTTGTGACTAGAATATTAACCAAGTATTGGTGATATTGTTATTATAAGTGCTAAGGCAGACCAACTACTTTTGTATTTATAGCGTGCCGATGTTTACATCATCAAATGGTCAGCTATTTCCTTGCTTTCCTGCTCCCTGTAAGTTTATTGTAGATCAAATCATGCATCTCACCTGAACAAAAGAAGTCTGAGGATGTATTCTGTCAAGTTGGTAGACTTTGACAGCCATTTAGGACTTGGAACTGGCGAGAACAACACAAAGATATGCTTGGTCCCCCCTACCACCCCATTTCTTTACGAGGATTATGAGTTATTTTTAATCTAAATGGAAATAT